>NW_026057580.1:97936148-98049475 GCF_023721935.1 Panthera uncia
ATTCAGCCAGGTCACGATCTCGCGGTCCGTGAGTTCGAGCCCCGCGTCAGGCTCTGGGCTGATGGCTCAGCGCCTGGAGCCTGTTTCCGATTCTGTGTCTCCCTCTCTCTCTGCCCCTCCCCCGTTCATGCTCTGTCTCTCTCTGTCCCAAAAATAAATAAAAAACGTTGAAAAAAAAAATTAAAAAAAAAATCCGTTTTCCAATTATTCATTGCTAGTTTACAGAAATACAATTGTATCATGCTACCTTGCTAAACTTACTTATTAGTTCTAGTGAAGATTCTTTAGGATTTTCTGTATTGATGATTATGTCATCTGTGATTAGGAATGGTTTTATTTCTCCTTTCCCAATCTATATGCCTTTTATATCTTTTCTTGCCTGGCTAGGACTTCCAGTATGGTACAACAAATAGGACTGGTAAATGTGACTTGCTTGTCTCTTTCTCATTCTTAGAAGGAAGCTTTCATTAAGTATGGTTTTAGTTGGGGGTGCCTGGGAAGCATCTGACTATTGATCTTGGCTCAGGTCATGGTCTCACAGTTCATGGGATTGAGCCCCATGTTGGGGTCCTTGCTGACACCACGGAGTCTGCGTGGGTTTCTCTCTCTGTCCCTCGCTCTCTGCCCCTCCCCCACGCTGTTGTCTGTGCTCTCTCTCTAAATAAACTTAAAAAAAAAAAGAAGTGTGGTGTTAGCTGAAGGTTTTTTGTAGATGCACTTAATCAAGTTGAGCAGGTTCCCTTTTACCTGACTTTACGAGAGTATTTATTATGAACAGATGTTGAATATCTCAGATGCTTTTTCTGCATCAATTGATACAACCATGTGGTTTTTCTTCTTTAGATGGTTATTATGATAGATTACATTGATAGATTTTTGAATATTGAATCAGTTTTGCATCCCTGGGGTAAACACAATTGAGTTGTCATGTAGTATTCTTTTCATATGTTGCTGGGTTTTATTTGATAATATTTTGTGGAGGATTTGTGATATTGGTCTCTGGTTTTGTTTTCTTGTACTATTTTTGGTTTTGGTATTAGAGTGATCCTGATCTCATAAAATGAGTTCATTATATTCTATGAAAAGATTCTGTGGGGTACCTGGATGGCTCAATCTGTTAAACTTCCGACTTCGGCTCAGGTCATGATCTTGCAGTTTGTGAGTTCAAGCACTGCATCGGCCTCTGTGCTGACAGCTCAGAGCCTGGAGCCTGCTTTGGATTCTGTATCTCCCTCTCTCTCTCTGCCCCTCCCCTGTTCATTCTCTGTCTCTCTCTCTCTGTCTCTGTCTCTCTCTCAAAAATAAATAAACATTTAAAAAATTTAAAAAAAAGATTCTGTAGTATCGGTGTTATTTCCTCTTTAAATGTTTAAAAGCGTTTACCAACAAGACAACCTGGGCCTGGAGATTTCTTTTTTAAAAGGATTTTAAGGGCACCTGCGTAGCTCAGTCGGTTGAGTATCTGACTGCGGCTCAGGTCATGATCTCATGGTTCATGAGTTCGAGCCCTGCATCAGGCTCTGTGCTGACAGCTTGGAGTCTGGAGCCTGCTTTGGATTCTGTGTCTCCTTCTCTCTCTGCCCATCCCCCGCTTGCACTCTGTCTCTCTCTCAAAAATAAATAAACATCACAAAACATTTTTAAATAAATAAAAGCATTTTAAACAGCAAATTCAATTTCTTTAACAGTATAGGATTATTAAGGTTATCACTTTTATCTTGGATGAGTTTTGTTAGGACCCTTGGCGCTTTGAAATGGAAAACGAAAGAAGGTTCTTCCTCCAGCTTTCCTTATGGTTAACCAACTACTTCATGTCCTTCCATGAAGTCCATGTTCAGTTGCTAACTTCTCAATGAGGTCTGCTTTCAGTCTCTGTACTGAATCTCTCCTCTCCTCCAGCACTCTTTTTTTAACAGCCTTTTTGAGATATAGTTCCTATGCCATACAGTTGACCCATTTTATGTGTAATTCGCTGGTTTTTAGTAATATTCACAAACTGTGCAGTTAGCACCACAGTCAATTTTAAACATTTTCATCACCCTAAAAAGAAACCCTGTTGAGCGGTCACTCCCCATTCCCCCCACCTCTATTTTCTGTCTTAATAGATTTGCCGATTCTTGATGTTTCCTGTAGATGGAATCATACAAGAAATATATGGCCATTTGTGACTGGCTTCTTTTGCTTAGCATAATGTTTTCAAGGTTCATTTATATTGTAACACCTATCAATATTTAATTTCTTTTTATTGTCAAATAATATTACAGGGTATGAATATATCACGTTATTTATGCATCCATCATCAGTTGATGGACGTTTATTTGGGCTGTTTCTATTTTGGCTTTTATGAATAATGCTGCTGTGAACATTTGTATACAAGTTTTTGCGTGGACACGTACTTTCACTTCTCTTGGTTGTAGATCTAGAAATGGAATTGCTGAGTCATATGGTAATTCGGTGTTTAACATTTTGACGAACTGCCAAGACTGTTTTCCAAGGCAGCTGCACCCGTGTTACATTCCCCTGAGCAGTGGATGAGGGTGCTAATTTCCCCACGTGCTGGGCAACATTTGTTATTATCTGCTTTTTTATTATTGCCATCCCAGTGGGTGTAAAGTAGGTCCCCTGGCACCCTTGCTTCCTTTTTTTCTGCCCCACCTTGTTCTTTCCACAGCACATCTTAGCCTTCTAACATTTATAAATTATTTGTATTTTTTATTAACTGGTCCCCCCTCCCACTAGATTATGAATTCCATGAGAACTGGGATTTTTGATTTCTTCTTTGGTAAAATCCAAAAGCAGGTTGAATAGCATCTGGCTTATTGTTAAAGCATTTAGTAAACGTTTGTTGAATGAATTAGTGAGAGGCTCTTGATAGGCCTTATCCTATTCCATATATATGGTTTTTGCTAGTGAATGTGATTTGTAAAGTGCTGGAATGGGGTGGGGGGGGGTTCCATTCTTTCTTAGTGTTCGTGTCATTGAGAGCTGCTTAAGAGCCTTAAGGAATTGAGAAGCCAAAATAGACAAAATTAATATTTCACCAAACTTAATGGACAGGTTAGGGCCCCATTCCCTCACGAATGGATAATGAACTTAAGTAACGGGTACTGTCTGTTCTGTATGGCAACAGCCTTTTGATGGCATCAATGACACAGAAAGAAGGTCTGGGTTGTGTTTCAGTTCGGCCAGTTGTGTACCTGTGTATTTTATAAATTAACCAAATTAGACCAAATGAGTGTTAAAAATTCTGTGGATAAGAAACCATATAATAATTATACATATTTACATATATATACATATACACATACATATACATAAATATACATTTTCCTTGTTTTAATTCTTTTATTCTTTTTTTCCTAAAGACATATAATGGCATTAAAACAAATTTGTTCTCTATATATTAAAAATGAAGGAGACTGGGGCGCCTGGGTGGCTCAGTCGGTTAAGCGTCCGACTTCAGCTCAGGTCACGATCTCGCGGTCCGCGAGTTCGAGCCCCGCGTCGGGCTCTGGGCTGATGGCTCAGAGCCTGGAGCCTGCTTCCGATTCTGTGTTTCCCTCTCTCTCTGCCCCTCCCCCGTTCATGCTCTGTCTCTCTCTGTCTCAAAAATAAATAAAGGTTAAAAAAAAATTAAAAAAAAAATAAATAAAAATGAAGGAGACTAAATATTCCTCTTCAGTTTTTTTTCTCCCAGTAGAATGAATTTTTCTTGTTTCAATCTTCCCGCATATAGATGGATGGAAAGAATCATTAAGGCCCCACCTTTTTATTTATGGATCATTTATTATTCATTATAGATCTATTCTAGGGATGAAACCCATTTATGGGAAAGAGTAATATGAGTGCTAACTTTTTGTGTATTTTTCATAAGTGAAATTGGTGGTTTCATAAATAGGAAAACCTTCTAGCACGGGTTTAAGTTAGCCAGCTACATAATGAATGGCCAGATCATCAGGACCCACCTTCCTTAGATAAACAGAAACCATAAAATCTTATTTCTAAACAGACTTGAGGAGACTCCCTTGCTTCCGGCCCATTCTAGAAGATGTGATATGGTTTGTTTAAACCAAGCTGGGTTTTAGATTTAAATTTGTTGAATCATAGAGCAGACTAAGATCTCAGACCTGCAGCCTTTCCCGGGGGGAGTTAGGTTCTCTGAGGGCTCAGATAAGCAAGGCATTTTCACTGAGCATCCTATGAAATTGTTACCAAGTGACCCATGCATACTACTGATTTTACTGATTTCTGATTATAAATGACTTTTTTTTAAGAGCCACACCCACTACAATGGAATATAGAATTGTTAATTTGCATTTCTTTTTTTCTTTGCCACATTTAATTTCCTCAGGGGGATGTAGAGGAGAAGGAACTATGTTCCCATTGACCTCTTAATAAAAATAAAAAAAAACTTACACTGGGATGAGACATAGTCAGTGTGTATTGCTTTAAGAGACAGTCTGATTGTTTATAAGCCTTACTTGGGTGGATAATTTCCTAATTTCATTTTCCTTTGGAGTGTTGCCACTTTTTAAATACTTTTTAAAGGTGCTACAGAACTCTTTGTGGCCTGGGTCAGAGAATCGTGTCAGGAAAGTCCATTATTTTATTTCCTTTGCATATTATTTCCCTTGGTGGTTTTGTTTTGATTTTTTTCATCCTGTGATACGAATCCGGTCTTTATCGCTAAGGGCTGTCCTGAAAAGTGACTGATTTTTGGCTTCTGTGTTTTCCTGATTTGTTTCCCACTTGGAAAATAAATTGCAGTCTTAATTCTTATTTCTTTTTATTAAGTGAAAAGAATTTGCTCATGTAGGCATATGACATTTTGTGCTAAATTTTCTTTACCTGCTTTCCCAAACCCAGAACTCTCTAGGTTTTGAAACAGATGCTCTTGAGGTTTTCTTTATTCCAAAGTATAAGTGTTTACTTAGTACCCACTGAAAGGCAGGGCATGAGAGGCTACATGAGAAATATAAGAAAATAAAAAGCATGGCTGGAGAGAACACTGGGTACTGGAGAATAGATGGTGAGCACCGTAACCATCAGTGTGGTTAAAATTCTTTGAAAATACCTTCTGATCTATTTTTCACCTTAGATAAATGGCTGTTCACATTAATGTAGTCCAAAAAAGTCTTACAACGTAATTTATTTTAAAAATTGTGGTAGAAAACACATGACACAAATTTTACCATCTTAATAACTGTTCTTAAGTATATAATTCATTGGTGTCAGGTACATTTACATTGTTATGCGACAGATCTCCGGAACTTTTCCATCTTGCAAAACCTAAACTCTCTACCATTAAACAATAATTCCTCATTGTGTCTCACTCTTAGCCCTTGTAATTTGTTTTTGAAGTGCACCTAGGTGAATCAAGTGTAAAACATTAGGACTAAAATTTAATTACCTATTTAAATCTGATGTTGATATATTGCTGGCATTATGTAGTCCTTTCTTTTTGCTGTTTTCACAATTCAGTGCTGAAGTGATCCATATACAGGCACCTGGGTGGCTCAGTCGGTTAAGCGTCTGACTCTTGATTTTGGCTGAGGTCGTGATTTCATGGTTCGTGAGACTGAGCCCCGGGTCGGGGTCCCTGCTGACAGCGTGGAGCTTGCTTGGGATTCTTCTCTCTCTCTCTCTCTCTCTCTCTCTCTCTCTCTCTCTCTCTGCTTCTCCCCTGCTTGTGTGTGTGTGTGAGCACTCTCTCTCTTTCAAAATAAATAAATAAGCATTAAAAAAAATAAAATGTTCCATTTAGTTACTATCCATGAGATTTGAAGAAGTTCCCTTTGAATAATTTGCATAGTTTGCTACATGTGGAGCGTGTGAAGTAACATGTTAATAAATAACAGTAGACAAAGTTTGATTTCTGTTACCCATTTCAAGTTTTATTTGGGATTAAACTTAAAGTAGGAACAGGATACATGGCTATGAGTAATAACTAGCCCTCGTTGAGGTTTTACTGTGTGCCAGATGGTGTTTTAAGTATTTTCCCAATTACTCTGTGAGGTGGGTTGCTAACTATAACCCTCATTTCCCTAATGAATAAACTGAGGCACAGAAAAGTTAAATAACTGGCCCTAGGTTTCAGGGTTTGTGAGTGGCATAGCCCATGTTTAAACCTCAGAAGCCTGGCTTGAGTCTTCATTCTTTTCCTTTTCTTTTTTCTTTGGGAGAGAGAGACAGGGAGTGCAAGCTGGGGAAGGGCGGGGGGGGGGGGGGGGGGGGGGGGGGAGGGGAGAGAGAGAGAGAGAGAGAGAGAGAATCCCAAGCAGGCTCCATGCTGTCAGCGCAGAGCCCGACATGAGGCTCAAGCACATGAACCATGAGATCATGACCTGAGCCGAAATTAAGAGTCCGATGCTTAACCGACCGAGCCACCCAGGTGTCCCAAGTCTTCATTTTTAATCCCTGTACTACACCACCTTCTAGATCAGTAACCATATCAAGGTAAAAATACCAACAGAATATTATCAAAGAGATTTACGTGTATATACAAGAGAAAATAGAACACGGGAGAAAAAAACTAGTATTTATAAGTTCCCTACTTTGTATCAAATACTTTATGAAATGTTTTAATCATCCTGTTGTCCATCCAAGTCAGGTTTTCCTATCTCTGTTTTCATATACAGAAACAAAGGCCTGGGGGAATTTGGAGCTTGACTATATGATCACCTGCTAATAAGTTGAAATGTATGGATTTAAGCTTAAGATATATTCTTAAAAAGGCTAGAACATATCCTTCCTGATTCATTTTCTGTTTTCTAGCTTTTTCTTTTTTTAAAAAAAAAAAAAAGCTTGTTTATTTTGAGAGTGACAGAGAGAGCCCAAGTAGGGGAGGGGCAGAGAGAGAGAGAATCCCAGGCAGGCTCCTCGTGGTCCATATGCATAGCCCAACGTGGGACTTCAGCTCATAAAACTCTGAGATCATGAGCTGAGCCACCATCAACAGTCGGACGCTTAACTGACTGAGCCATCCAGGCGCCCCGATTTTGTAGCTTTTTCAGTCTTAAAGAAGAATGATGAGACCCCTTTACCATCTTAACAATCAGAGATTTGGAAATAGAGAGCAGACGGGGAGACTCCTGAAAGGGAGATTATGTCCAAGTGGAAACAGCACTGCTGTGAAATTTTAAACATTATAGTTTGAGTTACAATGAAAAGGTACGTTTCCCTAAGCCTCCAATATTTTTTGGTGTTTTGTTTTGGAAAATAAAAACTTTAGTAGAGTTAGCCTTGGTCGTCTCACTGCAGGGTCCAACAGGAATCGGGTATCATTTGTGCATCCTGTTTTAGTCTAGGTCTGGACCAGTTTTGCCAAAGAAATACTGTTCTTTATAGATACTGTACATTGTGTAATACAGGCAAGATGATAGAAGAGGAATGCTCTTCTAACATGCTCAAGAAAACTTTTTTTTTTTTGCATTAATCCAAGAAAGTTCATACCAGCTTTCCAAATGTTTTCTTTTCTAATCTTATTTGATTGAAGTACAGTTGACACCCAATGTTATGTTAGTTTCAGGGGTACAGCGTGGTGATTCGACAAGTCTGTATGTTCTGCTGTGCTCACTGCAGCTGTAGCTGCCATCTGTCACCGTATGATGCTATTACGATACTCTTGACTATATTCCCTGTGCTGTACATTTCATCCCTGTGGCTTACGCGTTCCATAAATGGAAGGCTATATCTTCTAATTCCTTTCACCCCTTAGCCCATCCTCCTATCCCCACCCATCTGGTAACCACTGGTTTGTTCTCTGTGCTTATGGGTCTGTTTCTGCTTTGTTTGTTCGTTTGTTTATTTTGTTTTTTAGATCCCACCTATAAGTGAAATCATACTATATTTGTCTTTCTCTGACTTATTTCTGTTAGCATAATACCCTTTAGGTCCGTCCATGTTGTTGGAAATAGCAACATCTCATCCTTTTTTATGGCTGAGCAATCCATGTGTGTGTGTGTTTGTGCGTGTGTGTGTGTGTGTGTGTGTGTGTGTGTGTGTAAACACTTTCTTTATTCATCTATCAATGGACACTTAGGTTGTTTAAGAAAACAGATTTTGGGGGCAACTCGGTGGTTCAGCTGGGTAAGTGTCAGACTTCAGCTCAGGTCATGATCTCATGGTTCATGAGTTCGAGCCCCACATCAGGCTCTGTGCTGACAGTTCAGAGCCTGGAGCCTGCTTTGGATTCTGTGTCTCCCTCTCTCTCTCCCCCTCCCCCACTCATGCTCCCTCTCTCTCTCTCAAAAATGAATAAATATTTTAAAAAATTATTTAAAATCCTAGCCGCTTTAAGAAAAAAAAGATAGAAAAAAATTTAATCACCTTAAGAATCCTAGTCTGATGAGATATGTATATGAAGGTGGTAAACATGGTTTTGGGGGAACACCTACTCAGCCTTACTACTCCAGCTGGTTACTGACGCCTATTGGTTTGAGTTGATGATGTTTTATTATGTATTGTCTTTAGGTTCACGAAATAAAAACAGGCTTTTAAAGGTTACATATTAACCCCTTCAAAACATTTTGGCCTAAGATATGAATAATTTCTGACACAGTTGAATTTGAATCCTACTCAGTTGAATTTGATATTGAAACAAGTGGGCATATCTTCATTTAGGACTAAGGTCTCTTTCACACCCACTCTTGTCTGATCTTCTAGTTTGAAAAACCTCTTCACCATGTAGAGATGAGATTCGTGTTTATATCAGGTCTCTAGCTTGTTCATAGTGTGAAGTTAGAATTAATTACTCTAAGGATGAGTATCATTCTCTTTGTTCCAAACTTCTGGAACATTTGTGGTGTCACCCTGTTTTGAGTTTACCATCTTTTAATGTGAAGAAACAAGAAATGGAAAGACAGGATAAATCCAGAAGCACCTGTCTTAAACATTTGTGTTGCTCACGTATCGGTGAGAGTCCTACTGGAAGAAAGACAAGCAGTGTTTCACGTAGTTCACACATCCTGGCCTCTGATTAGTCTCCTAGGATTATTTGTACTTCCTGGCCCATCTGGGATCGGGGACTTGCTCATTGTTCTAGGCCTAAATCTTACCCCTGGGGAGTAAAATCCAGGAGTCCCTGGGGTTGACTTCCCATGGCTGTTCCCAGCTCGCCCCCTCTGCACACAGCACTGATTTCAGCTGCTGTTGTTTCCACAAGACAAAGATCATCGCATTTTCCTCCTCAACCTGGCCTTTGTCTGTCACCCCATCGTCTGAAATTGTAAAAGTATTACATACAGTGTTTCATGAAAAAGCATAATGCTGAACAATTTGTAAAACAGCTTACCTTTGGTGTGAAAAGAGAATAATAAAAATGAATATTTGCATTTGCCTAAGAAAGTCGGGAAGGATACACGGGAAACTAATAAGCGTGGTTATTTACTTGTGGAGTACAGCTGGGGTTCGATTTGAATAGGTGGAGGGGAAGGTGAGAGTGAGAGTTTTTATTGTATCCTTTTATAATTCAAACTATGAGAATGTACTGCCATCTAAAAAGTGCTCATTGAAAATTAACTTTAGAAAGTTTCTCTGCCTCATATCTTGAGGGAAATTTGGAAAGCATGATACCTGTCACGGGGAAGTTGAAATGTTTATAATCATCAACTCAGTTTGGAGAATGTAAGCAGTAGGCTTTTGGCTAGACACATTTGGATTCAACTGGATTCTGCGTATATGATTGGAAAATGTATTTAGCCTTTTTAAATCCCAATATCCTTATCTGTTTGAGGGAACTAAAAAGAATTGCTTAGCCTGTCTTTCAGGAATACTGGGAAGCAGGATGAGAAAGTAAATATAAAAATGCCATTTAAGCAGCAATAAATGGATGATTACTATAAGGTTTCTGGAGGAAGTTGTGGCACCAATTTCCCAAGAGGAGGAGGGACATAGATCTCAGCATCTTCCTCTTATTTAAGGTCTGGTCAGCTTTCAAATTCTTGAACTTGAGGGGGATAAAGAAGGTCTATGTAGTTCTTCTTTCATATTTCTGCCTTGAAAATCTAGAGAATCTTTGTCTTCTGTTGGGAGAAAATTCACTTTTAAAAAAAGCATCTACGTAATACCTTTTTTTGGCTGTTCAAAAGTAAAAGCTCTTTATTGCTGATGAATAATAATAGACTTAAGCAAATGGGAAATTTATTGGTTCATGAAAGTGAAAAGACCAGGGGCAGCAACCTTCAGGTATGGTTGGATCCAGGTGTCTAAAAACTAAGATTAAGAATCCATCTCCTTCTTTGAGCCTGTTCTTCAGTATTGGCTTTTTTGTTTTGTTCTAAGTTAGACTCTCCTTTTATGGAGGCAAAATGACTACTAGGGGCTCTAGGCTCATATGTGGCTAGTTTCAACAGATACAAAAGAAAGAGAAAGCCTTCTTTTCCTGTTCCAGAAATTCTCAGGCTGGATGTCATTGGTACAGTTGGGACACAGCCTCTCTTGTAACCAATCACCAATGCCAGGAAGATACTAGGCTCTGATTGGATAAGCCTGGCAGTCTTGGAGCCCAGGGTTGGGGTTAGCTTCACACAGATCACATGGACTGAGAGAGGAGGAAGGTGGTTCCTCAAAGCTATGTCTAAAATAAGTACAGGGGTGCCTGGGTGGCTCAGTCGGTTAAGAATCCAACTTCCGCTCGGGTCATGATCTCACGGTCCGTGGGTTTGAGCCCCGCGTCGGGCTCTGTGCTGACATGACAGCTCAGAGCCTGGAGCCTGCTTCGGATTCTGTGTCTCCCTCTCTCTCTGCCCCTTCCCCACTCGGGTTCTGTCTCTCTCTGTCTCTCAAAACTAAATAAACATTAAAAAAATTTTTTTTAATAAGTAGAAAAGGTTAGCAAAGGGTGCTAGACATGTCTTCCCTCCCTCCCCTCAAAACACAAATGCAGAAACTTAATGCAATGTACTGGGGCATTATGAGGATGAAATGATAAATAAGACATCTCTCATAGGGCTTAGAGTCATGTCAATATGCATCCCTGTACACGTGTAGCAATGAAAAGTAGAGAAGTGCTAGAACACAGGTACTGGTAATAGCTAACATTTATTCAGTGCTTTCTAGATTGCAGGTACTGGTCTGAGCACGTTAGCTTTTTAACTCATTTAGCCTCCAAAAGAGCCAGCAAAGGTAGCAGCTGTTTTCCCATTTTGTAGATGAGAAAGCTGAGGCACAGAGAAGTTACATCTGAAGTGTTGTCAGGAACACAGTTGTTACTGAATCTCGCCAGCCAGGATGCTGAGATCCCTAGCAGGGGCCGCTGTGTGAAGAGATCTTAGAATGTTAGGAGGATTCCACCAGAGAGGGAGAGAGGGCAAAGGTCTGATTCGAGGAGAAAGAAACAACAAAGGAGTGGAGCTGAGGAGGTACAGAAAGTCTTTAAAATGGTGAGGAGCAAGGTTTGACTTTAGCATGGAGCTTGTGAAAAAGGGAGGTGAACAGAGGGAGGGGAAGAATGGTTCCCCGGGACTGGTGGTAAAGCCTGGCCGGGTTCAGATGAGTCGGGCTTGTTCTGTAGTCAGTAGGATTTTTAAGTAGAAGAAGGGTATGGATAAATAAGAAAATGGCCAGACCCCTGAGTATTTTTAGTGGGGGACGTTGGCTTTATTTCGCTGCCTTATGTTCTTGAGATGTTTTGGAAGGTTTTTGCAAATGTCCCGTTGGGTGGCATTTTGGTGGTTGTTGCTTTAAATGACTTCGCTATGCTTTCGTGAAGGGTCTTTTAAAAAGGAGGCCGTTTTCTGACATTCTGTTTTCTGTAACTGCTATTGAGGAGAGGTAAAGCAAAGCCAGGCTCTTCTAGAACGCTTTCAACATGAGACAAGCAGTTCTCTGTTTCTGTCACAGTTTTACAGTAAGGCCATTCAGCACTCAGCACCAAGAAGATAACACGGTACGCTTATTTAGTAGTCTAATTGCTCTTCTGTTTTGTTCCGTCATTAAACGGTGTTAGAATTGAGAATTAGGGCTCTCTTTCCTCGCCAGAAGAAAACACAAGTGGCTTGTTGACTACAAGATTTACTCTCCCAGATACTTCCAGAGTAATTTAAAATCCTGGCCGAGCGTCCACAGCAAGGAGCTGGTAGCATGTGCCCCGGCCTCCTCTCCTGAATGCAGGCTTCATGCCCAGAAGGACATCATAAATCATTTAAAATTTATGATGAGCCCGGTCGTGTGCTACATCCTGTTAGTTGGCTGCCGTCTGTCCTCCTCACACTACAGCCTTCCTTCTTCAGAGCACACAGAGACTTTTTCAGATGAGCCATAGGACAGACAGCTCAGGATTTTCCCTTTGGAGGGCCCAGCCAAGTAGCAGAGGGGGCAGAAAACAGAAGACTCCTGTTCGTAGAGTTTTGCCACAAGCCTCGTTTGCTTTCTCGTAGACTGGAGGGGGGGAAGGGGCACTGTTAGCATTTTTAGCCTGTTTTCTTTTATTCATTTATGCAACACATGCACATGTTTTCTGAGTTCCAACAACCTGCGAGGCACTGTTGGAAAAACAGCAGTAAACAAAACAAAAGCTTTGGTTCTCATCGAAACTCCATTTAAGGAGTGGGTCCCATTTCAGGAGGGGGGGACATACTGTGCAGGATAAGGTAGACAGAGGCGAGAAGATGAACAAGCTATTCCACGGCTGTGCGATGGAGGGATTTCTGATAAGGTGACATTTGAGCAAAGACTCAAAGAAAGTGATGGAATGAGCCGTGTGGGGGTCTGGGGAAATCCCATCCTGTAAGGACAGAGGCCACCATGCAGGAGCTTGCTGCTTGCATCAGGTGACAAGAAGCAGGGCTGGAGGGGCTGGAGCAGAGAGAGCCAGGAGGGAGAGGTGACGAAAGGATCCCATGGGGGGGGGGGGGGGGGGGGGGGGCATCGGGGGGGGGGGGGGCAGCCTCTGGGGGGCATGGTGGAGACCATGCCAAGGAGTAGAGAGAGAATTCAAAGTGAGATGGATGGACAGCCATTGGATGTTTTTGGAAGATCGGTCCTCTTCAAATACTTGTAGCACCAGAGTATAAGCGTGAAGGCAGGAAAATGGGGCACAGTGCATCCTTCACTTAGCAAAGTGTGTGCTGTTGTAACCAGAATTGAACTGTCAGAACTTGAATTCACCCAATCCAGAGAGCAAAACAGAAGCCTTGGGTTTGCTTTGATCTTCATAAAAAAACCACACACGCTTTTTTAATTGGGATAAAAGTAAGTAACCATGAGCTGTTTACTCAACTGGTAACCATACTTTTCATGGAGAGACCTAGCTACTGCATCCAATGATCTGACCTCCCTGCTAAATCTCTTCCCCAGCAGTATTTGTGAGGCCCCCAACATTATTGCTATCGTTGCACAGATTAGTGTGAACTTCAGAGTCAAAGAACAGCTGGTTGGATACTATACTAGGCATCAGGTTCTAGGGGGCTTCAACAACCCACTTTGCTCTCAGTGAACACAAAGGTAACTCAGACTATTTTCCCATCACGGATGGCTTACTTTACTCTAGAGCTATGGGGAGCACGGGTTTGATGAACGTGTAAAATTACAGGGAGTGGGATTCTGACTCCTTATGAGGAATATCTTCCTAAGAACGAGGGTGACAGATGCCTGGAGAGGGCCATCCTGCCTCTGAATGTTTTCAGCAGGTGAGCACATCTCAGGAATGTTCCTGAAATGGCTCCTGCTTTGGGCAGCATGTTGGACGGGAGTGACCTCTCAGACTCATTCCGATGCAGAACGCTTCCAAGCCTATGAAAAAGCGTCCAGTGAATGTGCTTTGCAAACATACAGACACTATATAAACATGAGGCAAATATTTTAAAAGATGAAGAGTGTGATACTTGTTCTTCTGGGAGAGCAGTGGTTGGAACTTTGTGCCCCAGCAACATACTTTCCATGCTCAGTCGCCTGCAGTGTGTTCTCATTGGCCCCGTACACAGTTATCTGCACTACGTGTTAAAAATCCGCTCAGCCAAAGACCAAACAAATTGCCAAGACGTTTTCCTATCAGGGCCCGTTTATAAGAAGTAAAGCAAAGAACAAAGCTGTCGGTTTCAGTTCCTGGAAGGAAGCCAAGCTGCTTCAAAGCTCCAGAATTTGCAAGGAAGAAAGATGAGGGATTTTTAACTGAGATTAAATTAGAACTAAAGCAACAGAAAGCTTAAAACTTAAAACTGAAGCATCCTCAGGGATCCATAATGGAAAGGCAGAAACAAAAGATAGGTTTGGGCTCTCAGACGATCTTTCAGTACAAGAGTGAAAGCTTTTAAAGGCGCCCAAAGCAGTGATTACAGAATGGCTTTGATTAATGATACTGGATCACACAACATTTGAGCTGGATGAGTTGTCCGTTAGCGATCACTGAATCGCGTCCCTCAGCTTACAGATAACAGATCAGAGGCACTGGAACCTGAAGAGACAGCTCACAGAACTCATTGTGGAAGTTCTGGGACTAGAATCCAGGACCCCTGACAACCACTTCATGTTTTAGATCACTCTGCAGAAACAGCAAACAATGAAAAGTTGTTTCCTAAGGTGAAGGGGCAGACAGCCACAAGGACCATGTTCTGAATCGACTGCATTTGGCCCCTCAGAATGTGGCTAATGGCACCTGCTCTTGCATTTGCCACCTGTGTCCTCAAGCTTGGAATCCTTGGGCCCACCTCCAGGCCTGGGGGCCGGGGCAAGCAGCAGGAGCGTCCTGCGGTCCAAAGAGGTCGACCAGCAGCCCAGACCCCGGTGCGGCTGCCTGAACTTGGCATCTGTTCCCCATTCTATGGTCTTATCCCACCTCAAGTCCTGTTGTCACTTCCCTGGACAAATTTAGCCCCATCCGTCTTCTGCCCCCATCTGTCTCGGCCCCGGGTCTCCTCAGAGCCCCAGTCAAGCATGAATGGGTTTGTACAATCCTTGGGGAACCACAGTGGTCAGGGTCCTTCTGAACCACCTGCACTGTCTTTGCAGTGCCCCATGGTGTCATTGTGGGTGTTGTTTGGCTTCCTGTGCTGACAGGAGTTCTCATTGACAAAAGCCTGAACAAATCGAAGCTGTACTGAAATAACAGCACTCTTTTTACATAAAAGAACTCCCATCAAAGAACAGCTCTGGCTGCCCCCCCCTTCCCCCACCCAGTTAACTTTGTCCATTGAAATGACCAACATTCGCGGGCGCTGTTGTTACTGGCTTCTGGAAGAGGGTGGAGAGTGACAGTGGGTGGTAATCTAAAGGAAGACGGGAAGTTGTGTGTGTGTGTGTCTCCACTGGAACCAATAAGATGTCCGTGATTATTTTTTTGACCATTTGTTCATTCACTCACTCATTTATTCATTGTCTTGTTTGTTTATATTCTGATTCTATTCAAAACTATGTTTGACAAAACCAGGAACAAAGGGCACATATGCGGTAAATAAAATAAAAATGAATTCAGGTCTCTAAGAAGGAGGAAACAGATTTCGTCGGAGTTGTCATATGAAATCTGTGTTAAATATCAAATTTTACTCTGACCTTTGTCACGATAAAGGTCAGGATAAAAGACAAATACCAGGATTAAAGAGGAATACACAATTAATGGTTATCAGAAAAGGTAAAAAATATTTCAATTTCTTCAAGAGAGACTAAGTGTTGGTATTCTGGGACTCATGCCATTACCAAACACTTACTGAGGACGTGCAGGTGCTTGGCCCAAAGCTCTTGGCCCAAGACACACCTCTCCCTTCCCTTCTCTGTCTTCAAAGTGTCCTTACTTCAGGCCACCTGGGGCACCCCCAGAAAACATGTGCTTAGTGTTAGTACGAGTTCTGTTTCTGGGTGTCAGAGTAGGGCTTGCAGTAATGGGGTTTAGTTTGGATCTTGAAATGATGTTGTTCATGTGGTTCCAGGATTTGCAAATTTTGAGGCCAGGAATAGGAATTTTAGGGGGAAACAGAATCCAGTCCTGCTGTGGCTACCCAGTCTCCACCAACGTACCTTTCCTTCTACCTAAATTGCCCTTTCTGTGGCCCCTTTTTGCTGTGTCAAGATGCTTTTTCTAACAGGGCATCTAGAGGGAAGAGACTTGTATAAGAACACACGTCAGAGAATGTCGGCTCAGAGGATTAGTAGGTGACGTGACTCTGTATTAATTTTACACACCTCTTTGGCCCCTCAAAGTGAAGAGTAGAGTCAGACCTGCAGGGTTCAGGAAACTAATATTATATACACATAAAGTGAATACTATTAAAGTCCCACCCTGAGCTCCTCCACTCTGAAGTTGTAACAGGAATTTAAATTCTTCCAGAAGGAAGAGGCAGTGTTGAGATCCCCACCCCTTTACATGCCTATGAAAGCATGAATTCATTCCATCCTCTTAAGACTTGGGGTTTGTCAGGGGATATACTGGAACATGCTAGACCTTTTGAGTATGGCAAGGAAATGAGTCACAGAGATCTGATGTGTTGGACTTTTGTGATAGATGGCAGGAGGAAGAGTAGTCCTTTTTCACTGGGATTCAGATGAATTACCTGAATATTTACTGAGTGTTTGTTTGTTTGTTTGGTTTAAATGTAAGCATACATATCCTTTACATACATTGCATATTCACAGAAGCCGGTTTTAGAATGCCTAAAAAAAGGAATATTGCAAACTGTGTGCTCTTTGGTTGATAGGAAATCATGTGTCTGGATTCTTGGCCAAACATCGTCATTTGAAGGACCAGGCCCAGGGGCTGGGTTTCAGAGCATGGGCTGCAGTCCTTTGCCTTTGTCCTAATGATACTGACTCCAACCACATGTTTTCCGAGACGACTAGAAACACTGGGGTTTGAGCCTTCAAGTGAACAGAATAAATGTGTTCGATTCTACTTGCAATGTTTTTCATAATTATTTTAAGCAATGACTTGATTCTTACTTATGCTTATTCTCTTTAAAAGTATTAGAAAGGAAGATATCCACAAGACAAAGTAGAGAGGAGCTGATAAGAAGGGGCGTTCTTAAGGAGTTGCCTGATCAAGGTGAGGAAATTAATCATACATTTAAAGTAACTTGATCCCTCATTCTTTGGTCTTTCTTTCATTTGCTTTTGAAATTTAAGATGATCATGGTCTTTGGGAGATAAAGCAGTGAGTATGGCCCTCTGAGAATCTTGCTTTAATTCAGAATGCCTTTGTGGGCTGCAGAGGATCGAAGGTATTCTAGAAAAGAAATTCAATGACCTTCTTGGTGAGTCCTTCACCGTATGTCACTAACCCTAAAGCTCTCCAAAGGTGAACTGGCTGAAGATACAGATAAGATACAAATGCTTATATGACCCCTCTTCTTTTCTTGAGTTTCAGTCTTTCTATACAAGTTATCTCAATTGTTTGAGTAAATGCAAAGTTTTAGCTTGGCTGGTGCCTTTGGGTTTCTTCAATCTACCAGTAAAAGAAAAAGAGAGAGAAAAGAAATGTCAATGTACCTCTTGTCCTTTATTCTCTATAATACATTCAAATGTTCAATCAGTAAGGCATGAATAGACAAATTAATCTGCTTTATGCATTCTCTCAAGTAATTTTCCTACCGTTGTGCTCTTTTCATTTCTTTGAATCTAATTGTCTTTCACCTTTTCACTAACAATTACTATTTCCAAGTATTTTTCCCCTGCCCCTAATCTTCCCCTGCCCCTTTTTATTACCCTCCCAAGAGGGAGTCTTGCTCAAAAAGACAAGGATTAGGTACAAACCAAGATAGACCCTCAGAAGAAGACACCGAGATTGATTATTTCTCCAAATAAGTAATGCCAAATAATTTTCATTGCTCCCACTACTATTAAAACTAAAGGGAATTTTTGTTGCAAAATTGTTGATTTACCTCATGCCTTCCCTTGCCCCACCCCCTGGATATTTACTGGGCTAAAGTTGTATTACTGTACTTTTATGAAACAAAGTATTATTAATTTGGAATTGAAATCATACTACTTCTCTTTTTCTGATAAATGTGCCTTGCAGAGAACATCTTTTGGAATTCACTATTTATAAACCCAAATGACACACTTTTTCCAACATCTGAATAATTCCTGAACAGGGCTAGGGAATGCTTTACTATTTGACTCCTGCTTCAAAGAATGTAGGGAAAAGTCTGGAATGAATAATACCATTTTTCTTGAGCCCTCACAGTTTTAGGCATTTGATTTCAATCTCTGACCTATTATACTTTTCTCATTCTGTTTTATGAATGAATTTTATGTCTTCTCTAGTTTTCCATTACTAGGAAGCTATTTATTTCCTGTCTGGGGCTTAAAAAAAAATTGCACATCCCTAACTTATTGTCAGTTGAAGGTAGACTTGAAATGTTAAAATCTGTCTCCCCTCTAATCTCTTGGGAGGCAGGAGAAAAATTACAAATCCACTGAGCAATCAATCCCCTTTCTGGGGAGAGTAATACTCTTTCTGGGGTTGGCCAGTGTAATTGTTTGGTATCGTTTATTTGGAAATTTTAAAAAAAAGGTTTT
This sequence comes from Panthera uncia, assembly GCF_023721935.1. NCBI lineage: Eukaryota > Metazoa > Chordata > Mammalia > Carnivora > Felidae > Panthera > Panthera uncia. The sequence continues at coordinate 97,954,593 of NW_026057580.1, forward strand.
TTTTTTAATCTTTATTTATTTTTGAGAGAGAGACAGAGACAGAGTACAAGCAGGGGAGGGGCAGAGAGAGAGAGAGACACAGATTCCGAAGCAGGCTCCAGGCTCTGAGCTGTCAGCACAGAGCCTGATGCGGGGCTCAAACCCACAAACCGTGAGATCGTGACCTGAGCTGAAGTCAGATGCTTAACCGACTAAGCCACCCAGGCACCCCAATTTGGAAATTTTTTAAAGAAAGGAAAAATGGAAAAATTTATGATGAAACTGTTACCGAGTATGAAAGACAGATATAAAGACCCCCTTTTTTTTATCTGATTAAAAAATCATAGCTAGAAAAAAGTTTACTTTTTCTAAAAACAAGTGGCAATGGCCAGTTTAAAGAAATCCTTAGTGTTGATTGGTTTTTGCTCTGCCTAATCTGTTAAACTATGTACTTGATCGCTTATGATATCATATACTTATTTCCCAGAAATCAGACACTGGTTGACCTTTTTGTAACTTTTGTGAACTGAACATTACAAGTTTTAAAACATAAAAGAAGAAAAACAATTTTTCACCTAAACATACTGTAATAGGTTTAATGTTCGGGAAGCCATAAGTTACTGAATTGTACTTTCTGCCTTTTTCGTGGCCCCTAAGTGGACCTATAGAAATGACCTAAACCTTGAAAGTTCCTGGTGATGCCTATAGTAAACAGTCTTTTCCCCTTTTCATCCAAGGGCTGGAAAAAATAGTTTTCTGTCATTTTTCCAAAAACAATTATCTTGAGAGTTTCGGTCTGTTTTCAGCTCTAGCCAGAGACTGGAAGCTGCTGTGCTTGGTGACAGCCTCCTGTCTTCTACCAGTGAAGATTCATTCTTTGCCTTGATCTGCTTGACCTCGCCTCAGCTCTCTTGACACTTACTGTCAATTTTGCCCTTTATTCAGTGAGTCAGATAGGCTTTTAGAATCCCTCCAGCTCCCCTAGGTTTGACCCATCCCACCACACCCCACCCCACCCCACACCACCCCACACCCTCACTCTCAGCTATATTGTTATTATTATTATTCCTTTTAGATGATCTTTTTTACAGTAAGATCTAACTTCCAGCTAAAAGTTCAACAATTGGCCTTCTCTCCTGAGAATTCCAAGGTCTAGTCCAAGTTCCTTCCTTATTTCTGATTCTTTCCTTCCATCTCTCCCCGTAGCTTTAACACGAGGGCAAGGAGATGTTTCTGCCTGCCTTCCAGCCTCCTTTCTTTCTCTCCTGTGGTGTACTTTTTAACCTTCTGATGAGTCACTCACCTTTTGGTCTCACAGCCTTCTCCTTATCTCTGTTTCTCTGTGAACTATATCCCAGATACACTTGTTTGAGCAGAAGGAGGTAAAGCCCCAAGACGTCTGTGTATCTCTTGGTTCACTTTAAGCTTACAACCTTTTTTGAGTTGCCTTTTGCCTTTGCACACGAATGCTCTTATTGCTATAACATCAGCGTCTTTCCCTGCTGTCCTTTGCCAGCACGTGTGTGTGTGTTTTACTTACATACATAAACTGTATCAAGGACTTAACTTATTCTAACTCTACAAAAACGTACAAAACTAGAAAACTTTTTCAATAGACACGCCAATTAGTTATTAATAACTTCATCTCTACTGTGTTTTATTCTTGAATTCTGTATTTATCACATATGTGTCTCCTTTTTCTACAGTTATTTTCATATGCGCTAGCTTTATTTCATACCTCAAAGTAAGTATCTTTCCACTTTGTTGACTTTATGTGATAATCCAATTCCTTATTGCACTTTGACTATTAATTTTCTCTCTAGCTTTTTTGTTCTAGATTTTAAAAAATCGGTTCTTTAACCTACTACAGAATTCTAGCTTAATAAGGGTTGAAACAGAATTAAATTTTCATTAACATAACTTCAGCATATTTTTGTTATCAACTAAAGCCAGAGAACTCAAAGGTAAATTTATATTTGGGTTGCCTAAAAACTGAGGTTTTTTTATATAAAGAAGTGGTTTTCTACTTTGTTTGGAATTTTCCATTCTTGCATTAGTTTTTGGTTTTCCTGTGTCTAATACCTGGACATTACATTATGTCTCCCCTCCCTTGTTTTTAATAGTGAATTCCTTGGGATCTAATAAGAATGAAGAGTCTTTTGGTTTCATTTTGGTTTGACCTATACTCTTCGAAAAGTATTACCTTAATTTTATTGAAATAGTTAAGATTTATTTGCAATGGCATTACCTTCAATTATTGTCTATTTTACTTTTATACAGGAACCAGATTATAGGTACTTGGAAGTTATATGGCTTAAGCAACAATTTCGTTTTCATTTTGAGCATGACATAATTCCATGATATGTATTTTTCTTATTAAAATGTCATGCCTGTTTTTGTGGAGAAGGCCAATGGATTTTATTGTTGAGCCAAAGCAGTTCAGTCATATTTAATGAAAATTTGAGAGATGATCTCTGTTTTATTTGTAACGATTGCCAAAATAAGATTAATAAAAAACTGCATAAGAATAGCTGTAATCATGCATTTCTTCAAGTTTGCAAAGTCAAAACTTCAACTTTATTATTATTATTATTATTATTATTATTACTTTTACAATGGTAGCAAAGCCTCTTCAAATGTTCCATATATGACCTAAGGTTAATCTTTTCAAGTATCACTGAGTTAAGAGTTTATGCAAAATCTCATTCACTTTTGAAGCTTCTAAAAATTATGAAAGTTCAGGGATTAAAATTAGTTATTTCTGATTTAGATAACATATTGCAAATTTTATTTTCAGTTGTGACTTTTAAAAAGTTCCTCTGCAATTACTTTTTCTTTTAATTACATGTTTTTCCCCCTAATGTTTTCAAATTATTATTAGGTCACATTAAAGGCTTTTGGTCAGTTATATGTGACAATGATCTGAATACATTTTAATACTTCCATAAGTAAGAAAATGAAAATAAAATTAGCCTCACTACTAGCTTTTCCTGAATACAGAGTGGCAGTTATCTTTCTATGTAAAGTTAGCATATCATAGATGCAACAATCTGGAGAGAGTGGCAGTTGGAAAATTTCATATTATCCCTCTTATCATTTGTATGTGTAACTACATTTCATGTTATTTGTGTACTTATATTCACCTTGTGTTTTTAGTGCTTGTTAAAATGTTTATTCCATTTTTCAGATTTCTCCTTTTACCGTTCAGTGTCTGAATGACAGAGACTCCTAAGTCCTGACTTCAACAAAACCAAACGCAAGAAGAGAAGGGCTGTGCTGCCCTGGGATATTTCATAATTAGGATAATAATTTCTACTGTCCTAAAAGGGCACGTGGATATCCCCACCATTACTGTTTTTCCCCCAAGACTAAGGATTTCCTAGCTCTTTTTGTTTGAATGAAATGTTTAGTAAAACATGGTGAAACAATACAGGATGTATTTGGTTCCCAGGGCCTGATACATGAACCCAAACCCTATAGTCCTAATAACTGGAAAACTGGGTTTTAAGAAAACCATCAAGTTAGACATCTAGGTGTTTCTTTCCCCATTTTAGATGGAGATGTAACAGTTAACTTTGAAAATTCAAACGGGCACATGATACCCATCGGAGAGGAATCTACCCGAGAGGAAAATGTAGTAAAATCTGAAGAAGGTAATGGCTGTGTAGCTGAAAAAGCACCACCTCTGGAGGAAAAGGCAGAAGATAAGAAAGGTAAAATCAAGAGAAACCCCCTATTCTTTTGTTTCAATACAGCTCAATATTGAGAATCAGGTCTTAGGCTCCAAACAGTGATTCTTAGGTTAGGACCAGTTAGAGAGAGAGCAGGTTTGCAAATACAAAGAAGAGAGAAATTATAACTAGTGAAGAGAAATAGGATGATTTTCTTAGGTAGATGCGTCCATTTTGTAAGCACATCGTTATTTATTTTTTTATTTAATTAATTAACAATCAATTAAGCATTAATTAACAGTAATAATCAGAAGGGATATTCTCTTCAATCATTAGAGAGCTGGGAATTTTTTTTTAATGTTTATTTTTGAAAGAGACAGAGTATGAGTGGGGGAGGGGCAGAGAGAGAGGGAGACATAAAATCTGAAGTAGGATCCAGGCTCTGAGCTGTCAGCACAGAGCCCAATGTAGGGCTCAACCCCCTCAAACCATGAGATCATGATGTGAGCCAAAGTCAGATGCTTAACCGACTGAACCACCCAGGTGCCCCATATCTGGGAATGTTACCCTTTCCTTGGAAGCTTTTTTTTTTTTTTAAGTTTATTTATTTTGGGAGAGGGAGCACACAAGCGGAGCAGGGGCAGAGAGAGGGGGAGAGAGAGAGAGAGAGAGAGAGAGAGAGAGAGAGAAGAGAGAGAATATCCCAAGCAGGGTCTCTCCACTGTTAGCACAGAGCTGACGTGGGGCTTGATTGCATGAACCATGAGATCATGACCTGAGCTGAAAATCAAGAGTCGGATGCTTAACCAACCGAGCCATCCAGACGCCCCCTCAGAAACTTCATGTCAGTATTATGTTTATTATTTTTTTTTTTTAGAAAAAATGGTATCAATCTGAATATCTTTTTTACTGGTTAGAACTGACCCCTGTGAGCATGTCAGCATGGTAGGACATCAAAACCAAGATGTTTCAGCATAGCACTGTCTCCATTAGTAGGAGCTTGGCTGGTGGCATCCAGATACTTAATGTTGTAGGTCCTAGTTGAGGTTCTAGACATGTCTGAGAGAGACCCAGGAATAGTTCCCAGAGATGCTAGGGACCGTGGTTACTGTATGAACCACAGAAACCTGCTTTATGATTTGTCTGTGCAATTGGAAATTTCAAAACATGCCAGGGGCAATTATGCTATTCTCTGAAGGCTTCTTTAAAGACCTTGGTTTCTAGAGTGAATATGCTATGGTCAGTTAAGATACCAGCAAAACAAATGTCTATCAAGGATCCCTCAAGACATTCACAAGTTCCTGGTCACTGGTTCTAGATGATTCCATGCAGCATAGAAATGAATCCTTAGGAGACAGACTGTTTCCTGTTCTATAATGTCTGCCTATGAGTTGAATGGCAAAACTTGTCAGACCTAGTTTAAGTTCTGTAGGCATTTTGAGAATTCTTAGAAACTGCTGAAAGCAAACTTCTCTTCCTCTGTTCTTGACCCAAATCCTTCAAAGACAAAAGAACAAAAACAAAGAAACAAAAGGGCATTTGACAGATATTGTAACTTAAAATTACTTTCTCTGAAAGTCCATAACCCCTTGTTTGCATTTAATTAGCCTGCAGAAGTTTTAGAAGCCCTATTAACAATCTGTTAGAAATTTATTGTTTTGCTTTATTCAATATTAAGCATAGTATTCAGGGGCTTTCCTTAGTCCTGCTCCTTGAAAGACTCTGGTTAAACATACAAGTACTGACTATAAGAAATTAATATTTTTAATGATAATATCCCTGGAACATAAAGAGAAAACAGACCTACATAGATTTCAAGGGGATTAATTTGAAAGTATTCATGCAAATAGTGATTTTTTTTTTTAAGTCCAACTGTCCTGTCTCACCAAACTGTTGAATTTCAAATCCATCTGTGGTTTGTCCCTGATACAGTCTTTTCACATTCAAGAATCACACCCTTAAAAAAAAGAAAAATCACACCCGTCATTATGGAATAGTCCATCATTGGTGCTTGTCTGGTCCGTGTGGCACGTCAGTCATTGGGCTGGCCTAACTTCAAAGGAAGTGTTTCCCTTATCAACCTAATAAAACGTTGCTGACAGTTTTATGTTAATTAAGCCAGCAGGCCCTGATGTTCTAAACAGATGGCAGACCCATAGTCCTAGGTCCACGGATGTTTGAGAGTGTGTTTGCTTCCTTATTCTTTACTTAGAATTAGTACATTCAGTTCTTTTTGGTCAAATGAGGTCCAAGATAACGTCTTGCTTAGCTAGTCTGTACTGAAAGAGATAGAAATAAATGCTGGACATGCTGCCATATCACTAATAAGGCAGCAAAGCCTCCCTCTCACAGTGTGGATGGTGCCCCTGCCAGAGCCACACTGAAAGTGGGGGGAAGCATTTGGTGTGGAAGCTGCTTCCTGCGAGTAAAAAAGAACGTCACTCATGACTCACGTTACATAGTATTACGTTAAATAGAAAATACCTCATACACCAAGATCACCATTTATTTCTCTGGAAAGATAGCATTTAATTCCAAACAACAACCCAAGATTCCCTTTTCCTTCTGCTCCTTTCATGGTCTCACTGTCATGCAAATCCACGATCCCATGTCCTTAATTCACCCTTTGGCTGTTCTTAATTCCTTTTTGGGGGGTAAAATGCTCCCTTTGCTTTCACATGAAACGAATTTATCCAAGAGTGTTATTTGATCCATCGATTAGTTATATTTGCAAAACCATATCATGTGCCTTTACAGTCCCAAATGCTTGTATCCCTTTTTAAGATAATGTGTCCGTACTCTAATAGTTGAAACATGAAGATCAAAGAAAACAAAATAAATGGCAAGTGCCCTTTCCATTACACCATGTGTGGGTTCTGCCCAGGACACTTGGGTGTTCCTGGGTCTCTGATCCTCACCGGAATCTCGAGTTGGTACTTGGTCCTCTGATGCCCAATACTGCTGACTTTTCCCTTAAAACCTGCAGGGCTTTTAGTCTCCCATTATTCTTTCTCAGTAAGTGCCTTTAAATATATAAGAAAAACTGATCTGTATTGTGTTAAAGATACATTGGTGTTAAATGTAAGAAATCTGAAAATTATTTGATACTATATCCATTGAGGTATTAGAGAGCACTTTCAATGAAGTAACAAGTGATTGACATGCATCTGTTTCACAAACAAGAATGAAGGTCTACCATAGGTAAGACTTTGCTGGGACCAGAAAAAGAATGGTGAGTCAGAAATGCCCTCTGACTTCAAGCAGATTATGGCCTCCGGGAGACCAGCATCAAAACACCTGAGTACAGGGAGCCAAAGAGTTTGCGGTGAGAACCACATTTGGTTCTTAGAAGCAGGTATTTCCAAACTGAGGCCTGAAGGAGACAAGGAGGTAGTCATGTGACGGAGAGGAATAGGAGCAAAGGTGACTTCTAGGTAAGGTGAGGGCCCCATGCTGTTCTCAGGTTCGCTCTAAGTGCCGACCTGAACGTTCCATGGGGTGGAAGGAGCCACACTTGGAATTATAGTAAATAGCTCTCCTCCAGACCATATTGTTTTGAAGCATAGTATCTGTATCAACCCAGAGTGACTAGGCACCCCATCCTTACCCTCCTCTTGGAAAAGTAATACTCATATACACCATCAGTTTATATCATGCCTTCAGATCACATGGTAATAATCAAAAATACAATAGCTTCCTTCATACCTCCCAGATACAAGTAGAGAGTTTGTTCTCTACTAAGGTGTTGTTGATAACTATCGGCCAGTCACGTTCATTGAATAGACCTCGTGTTTAAAGCATTGTGTTTAATGGGATATGACATTTAAAAAGTTTTATTTATTTTTTTTAATTTTTTTTAACGTTTATTTATTTTTGAGACAGAGACAGACAGAGCATGAACGGGGGAGGGGCAGAGAGAGAGGGAGACACGGAATCGGAAGCAGGCTCCAGGCTCTGAGCCGTCAGCCCAGGGCCCGACGCGGGGCTCGAACTCACGGACGGCGAGATCGTGACCTGAGCTGAAGTCGGACACTTAACCGACTGAGCCACCCAGGTGCCCCTAAGAAGTTTTTTTTAATGTTTATTTATTTTTGAAAGAGAGAGACAGAGAGCGAGTGAGGGAGGGGCAGGGAGAGGGAGACACAGCATCCGAAGTAGGCTCCAGGCTCTGAGCTGTCAGCACAGAGCCCGACGCAGGACTTGAACTCACGAACCGTGAGATCATGACCTGAGCTGAAGTCAGATGCTTAACCAATTGAGCCATCCAGGCGTCCCAAGGGATATGACATTTTAGACAAAATGAATTTTCAGTTCAGTCAGAAGAGCATACAGTTTGCATACAGACATACACCCCACTCAGGGTTCTCCACAGACTAGACATAAATATTGGCCCTCTGGCAAACACGTACAGAGCATTGGCATAGTCCACAGAGGACAGAGGTGTGGATGGTGCTTGTCCACGAACACGAAGAGCTCGCACTCAGCGGGTTCACTTTCAGCCTAGGTGGGATTGTCACTCCCAGCTGTCGCAGAGTGACCATCTCCTCCCTCCCAAACCCAGAAACCGCATTCTTCGGGGCACAGCTTTAGAATTTGAAACCTTAGGCAGAAAGAAGTCAGATCTCCCGCGATAGGGCCGTGTGGACAGGCGAAGAGCTGTGAAGGTTTATAGCGTGAGAGAGAATGGAGATGCCTGGTGCTGGAGATGAGTTCATGGGCTCTCACCGTGGAGAGGACTTGATCTCTGTGCGTTATGCAGCTGTCTAATCTTACAAAGAATAATCTCAAGAAGTATGTAAAGAGTAGGCCTTTGCCCCACATCACAAGTCAACATAGATTTATATGTTTTATGTTGAAATGAAGTGATTTGCGTGTACCATCAACTTGTATTGTTCTTGACTCTGACTTTTGTGAGTAAGTGGCCTTCTGCTTCAGACCAGGTAGGTTAGGAGAGTCACTATTTAGCTAGAAAGATACAATGTACATACAACACAAAGACACACATACAAAGTAGCCTCTGGTAAATACTGAGTAAGTAGCTCAGACCATAAATATAAGAAAAGTTCAGTGGCAGGAGGGGACTGTGGTAGGTTTCATGGCTGGGAGAAGATAAAATAAAAGCTTTATTGATCAACTACTATAACTCGAATCATTCTTTTTTTTTAATTTTTTTAAAAATAATTCATTTATTTTTGAGAGAGAGAGTACAAGCGGGGAGGGGCAGAGAGAGAGGGAGACAAAGGATCCGAAGTAGGCTCCACACTGACAGCAGCGAGCCCAGTGCGGGGCTCGAACTCACAAACTGTGAGATCATGACTTGAGCTGAAGTCAGACGCTCAACCGACCGAGCCATCCAGGTGCCCCTCTTTATATATATCTATATCTATATATCCAGATATATATAGATATAGATATATATAGATAGATATAGTTATATAGATATATATAGATATAGATAGATATAGATTTATAGATAGATAGATAGATAGATAGATATGTGGATGGATGGGATGTAGTCCAAAAAATGGGGGGAATTCTCAGTTTTTACTCACAAGAATGAGAAATGAAACAAAAGAGATCATAATAAAATAGGATGCATTCTAATATCAAAGCCCTTTCTTGGTCATTCAATAATGGGAGGCTATATCCAGTAAAGGCTTGGTCTTGTCTTAACACTGTCTTTTTTTTTTTTAATTGTGTTCCATTTTTAAAGAAATGCTGCTTAGCTCTTTGGACCAGAACTGTATTTTAATTTATTTTAATTTCAGTCAGCCACTATTAGAAACAATACAGACGTGAGTACATGAATGAACACCCAGCATCTCCACTTTTGATAATGAGAGACTCAGACCGTTTCTCTTCCAGTTAGGCAAAATCTTGTGAGAGGCTTCTGTTCTTAGGTATGAATTATCGTTTAATGGATTCCAACCTTTGTCTTTTCAAAATTGTTACCTGTGTTTACATGTCAAAACAAATTTGATATTTGGGGGGATTCTGTGCCCTCTGTACCTGTAGTTGTGACACTGTTTGAAAAGGTCAGAGGAAGTTACTAAAAAACGGGAATTGTGTTCCTGGGAGAGCTTGAAAATATTTTAATAGTAGAAAGTAGTGTATTCTTCAGTGCGCTGTGCTTCTCCACAAGCACAGGATTGTGGATTCTACAGGAAAGGATTCTACAGTGTCTCCCTTAGCTTAGAAAATTACTGATGTTTGACCACAATGAGACAGCGCTCATATCCCTTTCTGGTTGAGGGCGTGAGTTCTCCTGAGAGAAGGTCTCTCCTCAGAGGGTATGAAGGTCGTGGAGTCCAGTCACTGCCTCGCTGTCAGCCCCCTGGCGTCACATGCAGTGGGCTAACCAGCCACACCCAGGTGCCCTTCCGTTTTGTTAAGTTTCAATTGAGCCCTCCTGCCCGTATCCTCACCCGGCAGCCTCCGGTGTCACGGCAGGTGTCAGCCCCTGGCAGTGGACATTGGGGCTCCTCCTCAGCACAACTTCATCAGAGTAACTTGGGCAACCTGTTTTATCACAGGAATGGCATATGTACGCAGACAGTGCGCCCCAGTTTGGCTTTCGGCCTTGGTACCTTTGGTCCGTTTTCCCCCCCAGCTATGCCCCCCCTGGTGTAGAACCCACACTGGTTCCCAAGGGCCAAGCAGCCGCGTGTTTGTATCACTGTCGCCATATGTCTTGCTCCTTCCGTTTATGTGGTGTCTGTCTGTATCAGTGTGCTTCTGTTCACTTTCTCATTTATAGAGAACACTGAAAACCACCCTGAAACACCGGCTCCTGCTCCACCTCCTCCAGCTCTTCCTAAGCCTAAACCCAAACCTAAACCCAAAAAAACACCGGGGCCTCCAAAAGGGGCTGCTGCTGGGGTATGCCCCAAGGGTGACGAAGTGCCTCCTATTAAAAAAATTACCAAGGCTCCTGGTAAGCAGGCCCCCGTCCCTCCACCCAAGCCAGCAAGCCGAAACACGACCCGAGAGGCTGGTGAGTATGCCCCCTGGGGGCTGGAGTCTAGGGTGTTTGGCTCTGGGTGGGGCTGATTGCTTCTAGAAATGATGGACTTTTCGGTGTCTGGTGTCTTAGAATGTAACACCGGTGGATTTAGTTTTGACATAGACAGTACACAGGAGGTTCCTTTGTTGCCGTCTCTACCAAAGGAAAGTCAACCAGTTGATTAGTTGACCTCATTACTTTTTGGGTGAAGAGACCTCTTTCACCCTAACGATCCACTCTCTGTGTAAGAACCAGTGCAAGGATTCAGGGCGTCATATGCCTGATGAATGGCCATGATCTGATAGCGCATTATGTACACACCGACTGGCCTTCTGCCTATTTCAGTTTCTGGGTGGCCTTTTGGCTTGAGTTTTCCTTCCAAATTATCTTAAGTTGCACAGAAGAATACAACACTTACATCTTTGACGTTTCTGCTGGCTCTTAGTATCTTAAGTCTTTCCGCACACACAGTCATTTCTCTACTGACAAATGCCGAAGGATCCTATCAGGTCAGCCCCACGCCACCACCCTCTACGGTGCGGTCACAGCCATTTCAATGGAGTTGAGAGCCACAGGCTCAGTGTCCACCCTCCACGCTGTTTTCCAGACTTCAGTGTATTGGAAGCAACAGCGTCCTAGAAGTCCATTTACAAGTCACTAGAGCACACTGCCAGAGGTAGTTTGGGGGACCTACGGTAACTGCTTGTAATGTGTGTCTCACTTTCCGTTCAAATCAGAGACGCTTAATGCAAAGTGGTGCTCCCAGTTTTCCCATGAAGTAGAATAAAGAAGCTTCCAGGTCCACCAGCTTTAAAAAGGACAGTCATCAAAGTATACACGCTAAATGGGTTTTCCCATTAACATGCAAAAAATTCTCCTGTGGTAGCAAACCTTATTTTCCTTAAAATCAGCAGCAGCTTTCTTGCCATTGGCTACCAGAATATGCCTTCGTATTGATCTTTTTCCCTCCATCGTTTATACCCATGATGCTCAAATGCGGAGAAGGGCTTAGCTGACAGTATAACGGAACTCCAAATACAAATAGGTATTTCTCTACCTGTGCTCCTCTCTTCAGCCTTTGACCTTGAGTGTCTGAGTGTTTGCTAAAAAGCTCTGAAATGATATGTCTCAGAACATTGTGCTCACAGTGCCTATGGGCCATTTCCTCAGGCACCAGCTGCCCTTCCCAGGTCAGCGTCCATTCTTGTTGGTATCTCTGTGTTTCCCAGACTGCCTTGCAAACCCTGCAAGCAGTGCTTGAAATGAGGCAGGCAGTGGTCCACTTCTTAAAGAAAAGCCCAAATCACCCCATGCTGGGGAATTGCACAGACTTTCCCATTTCTTGTGCCCCATGTGGTAGCAGCTCACGACTGACTCGACTTAGACACTCTCTTACTTCTCTCAGAAGAAAGCTGGTGACTAATGCCAGGGCAGGGGACAGCTTGCATGAGAGATTTTGACTTATTTCCAGATATTTTACTTGAAGGCTTATTTATAGATTCTTGATCTTCTAGGAGAATACTACAGTCATATTATTATCCATTGTTTTAAAAGAGGTTCCACTGGCCTCTTGTGAATAACAGCATTGCTCTTCTCTCAGGCCATCACAGAGAGACAGAAGTTGCATTGAACTATACCAACAAGCCAGTTGTGCAAGGATACTTTCATCAACTGCTGATTAAACTCCTTCAGAATCCAGCTGATACTGCATTTGTAACCCTTTAGAGTTTTCTACATGGCACCTTTGTTTTACTTGAATAATGTTGTTGGCCTTCCAGAAAAGTAACTCCAAATACTACTCTTGATTTGTAGTCAGATGAGTTAAGTTCTTGTAAAAGCTACCAATTAAGATTCTTCTTCAATTCCTAAGTTAGTATAGACCTCCAGATAACCAGATACTGGCTTAGCACATTCACCTGCTTGGTGAGTGAAATAAGGTCATATCTCTGGTATTTTTTTCTTTCTCATTGTTACACACAGTGTAAACACAGAAGTATTTAACGGAGGAGAGATAGCTTTACTTTTTTTAGTCATGGTCTTAATTCAGGGTAACTTATGTAATACGGTTGATTTCAGCAAAGTCTTGTCATTTTAGAAGATACATAAAGAAGTATCTCGAAAAGTGTGACTTGAAGTTCTGCTCCAGGCATTGCAAAACTTGTCTTTTCCTTTAAGTGCAGCTCAAGTTACCTTGGCTGTTACAAAAGAAAGAAGTTTCTGTAAAAAAACAAAAAAAAAATATACAATTTTTAAAATTATATATATATATATATATATACACATACATATACACACATATATATCTCTGTGTATATATCTATATATATAGAGAGAGAAAGAGGTATCTATCTCTATATTTATATCTATCTATCTATCTATCTATCTATATAATACACATTGATATGTGAAATGGATTCTGTTCGGTTTACCTAAGAAAATTGAACATGTTTAGACATCAAATCCTTAGATCTTTGTTGGGAAAAATACATTTAGAATGGACTTAGATAGTAAAAATATGCTTAATACCTTTGTCTTATTAGGAAGTGAAGATTGTTAGCTTCAAAGAAGTAGTGTTAGCATGCCCAGACTTGGGGTAGTATGAATTCTAGTTGTGTGTATCTAAAATAATAAAGCCCCCAAGGAATAGAGGTTTCTTTTAAGCCTGGATCTTGTCACCAAGTAAACTCACTTTTTTAAAGTATATTGGAGTTGATGACGTCTTACATCTCATTGTTTATTCCCTTATTTGTTCTTTATCTCTTGACCCTCCCAGCCAACTTCAATAAAGTTATAAGCATAAAGGTAAGTTACAGTCACATCTGTTGTGGATGGGCTCCATAATGCTAACAAGGAGGTATTTTCTAATAGTTCTACGCACAATAGTTTAACCCCTCACGGAAAAGAACACATCACATTACAATGGAAGAAGCAATTAGGAGAAATTTATAGATAGTAAAGGTCATGAAACAAAAGACTGTGTCTCCCAAAATGATACCCAAAAAAAGCAGAGTTAAGCTTTGTTTTCCTGAAAGTGGTTTGGTTGAAGGCAGTCCCATCCAAAAGTCAGACTATCCTTCTAATGGTCACAACCATCCTCCGGTGAAGACCTTCTAGGAACAGAAGTGGCAAGGAAGATTGGATTTGTGAAAGTGTCACAAGATCGGAGAACGACACTTCTTTCTCTTCACGTTATTCGAATGCTCCCCATTTAGAAATTTTTTTTTGCAAAAAACCATCTTTTCTGCCTTTTGATATTTTGAAGAGGACTTGTTTTTCATATGTGGCCATATGTTTTTACTCTGCCCCATCACCACTGTAGACGGAGGTGTGGGCCAGCCTGGCCAGCTTCTCTCTCTGGAGCCATGGGGATAACTAGTTTGGAGTTGAGTACATTTGTTTCTGGTCCAGAAAGGAGCTAGAGGCACATACTGGGGCTGTTTCTGAATGTGGGCCACTCCACTCCCAAATAGACATCACAGAACATGTATAATTTGTGATGCGTACAAGCTGTCTGTACCCAGACAGCTGTTGTCTGTCTTCTGTACACTGTAATGTTCCTTCTTTGGAGCATACAAGGGCTTATTCAGGTGACCTGTAGGACAAGGAGCATTTCCCTTTGGCTGGGCCCAGCTAAAAAAAAAAACTAGAGGGACTCCTTGGTCTCCTTAGGAGAGGACTCTTGTCCCCTAGGGTTTTGCCTTCAGCATCACTGGCTCCCTCCTAGATTTGAGGTAAGGAGGGGGCAGAAAGTAAAACTTATCATTATTAGTCTATTTTCTTGTATTCAACAAATGTTCACATTTTGAGGAGAACATCATGATTTGACAATTGCAACTCGTTCGTTTATTTAAAAGGCTTCTTTGACTTTTAATGCAAAATCTCTCTATTTTAGCTGGTTCCTCTCATTCAAAAAAACCAACTGGGTCCAAAGCATCAGCTTCACCATCGACTTCCTCCACCTCATCTCGTCCTAGAGCTTCAAAGGAGACACTTTCTAGCAAAACAGGGACAGTGGGAATCACAAAGGGCAAGAAAAAAACCGGCAAGCAGCCAACCTCTCGACCGTCCTCAGAGGCAACCACTTCTGGCACGTCCGACCTTAGAGGAGACCCTTCCGAGACGAGGGTGGAGAGTCTCAAACCTGAGCAGACCGTCCCTGGGACCGATGAGCAGACCACAGGCAAACCCGAGTCTGCGGTGCCTCCACCCGCTGTGGCTTCACCCCCTGCTCCCCCCGCCCCTCCACGTACTCTTGAGGAGCAGTGCACTGTTGCCCCAGACACGCCTGTGGTCCTGGTCAGCGATGGAGCTGCCCTGCCTGCCCCTGCCTTAGACCCGAGTCAGCTTCTCTGGACCGAAGAGCCAACCAACAGAACCACTGTCCTCTCAGGCACTGGCTTAAGTGTTAGAGAAAATGCAAAATGGTGAGTCGGGGCATAAACCCCATGTTCTGTCTGTATCCCCTGTTAAGTTGAGTACTGAAGATCACTGAACCACTCTCTTGGAGATGAACGTGGAACCGACTTGGTGACTGTTAGGTAAACACACATGTTTTTCATAGCCCTGGCCCAGGAATGTCATAGGCAACTGAGAAAATGACAACTGTCCTCATGACAGGTACCACTGCAGATCTTTGGCTTTTAAGTATATTTAGAGCCTGCTCCATCCCTGCTCAGCAGCCCCTTTTCTTTTCCTTGGACAGTTCCCTTTGCTTTCCTAAAAGCGGTTACTTTAAGTCTTGACTACTCGTGTCCAGATTGCCCACCCATTCCTGCCCACGAGTCATTTAGCCTTCTCTTCCTCTAAGAAAATAAAGACCATCAGGTAAGAACGCTCTCAGATTCCATCTCCTTTTCCTGTAGCCTCAGACGGGCTCCCTTTCTTGCTTCCTCAGTTCACCACCCGACTCACATGTTAACCTCCCCTCTGACACATTTCAGTGCTCATCCAGACAGAATCGTTGTTGCAGCTACTCTCCTCTGGCAGCCCTTTTTTCCTACCCATGGGCCAGGACTAAGCCGTATATCTGTTTGCCAGTATATCCCCAGCAACCAGGGCAGAATCTGGTATGCCACAGACATGACGTCATCCAGTTGCCCAAGCCAGAAACCTGGGATTCATCCTAAGGGTCCTCATTCTTCTTCGTTCCCTGCATCTAATCCCTCACAAAGTCCTATATATTTTCTACTTAAAGACAAAAAAAACACATTAGCTCTCCTGTCCCTCGGGTATGAAGGGAGGGCTGCCTGGGTATAGTAGACGTTATAACCAATTCTGTCCAGGGAAGCATTAGAGCTCTTAAATCCAAACTGTTCTCTCCTATTTCTGAGAATAAGACCTAAATTCACTCTTGTGATCATTTTAATTTAGTATGTTCTCTTTCAAAAAAAACCTGTCATGTTAGGACTTAAAAAAAGTAGTACATTAATTAAGTTGATTTGGATCAAGAGACTATCAGCATTAATTATTCAATTGCTGATAATAATCACCTTCATTTATTGAATAGTTATTTAATGTCAGGAACTGTCAAGTTACCTTTAGTTCACATAAGTCTTCTGAATATCTCTGATTAATAGACAAGAAAACAGACTCTGAGAGAGGTAGCAGAGTTAGCCCTAGATTCCCCACTCAGTAGGTGGCAAAACCAGCAGGCACACTCAGAGTTGCACGTCAAATTCCATGCTCTAAGAAATTCCATACGTTTCCAAAGCAATTGCTTCTACTTCTGCAGTTTCATTTGTGTTTCTTGTTTTTTGTTTTTGTTTTTATCCTTTCGAGCAGCGTGGTTGGAAGGAAAGCCAAGGCAAGATAAACAAATGTTAAATTACCAATTATTTTATTTGTTGGACATTTTAATAAACAATATGGGAGAAAACATTGAAGTGAAAGACTGTGGTGTCCTTAATACTTTCAGCACATAGATTTCTTCATTTATTTACAGTGAGTGTTTTCTAGCACTGCAGTGAATTCCAGCCTTTAGAATTCAAGAATCTCTTTTTCAGTGTATATTTTCTGCTTGTCTTCTATGTGCTGGGCAGTGCACTCAGCACCAAAGACACAAAAGTAAGCAAGACATTATAGTTAAAATTAGTTTTTACCAAAGTAACGTCCAACACACAGGAAATACAATTGTTTAAGACAGGTCTGAATAGATTGGGTGTATGGGTTTATTATTCAATAAACTAAAGAACAAGGTGCAACAAGGTGACTCCTTAGATAGTCTCAGGCAGTGAGAGAGTGCACACACAAATGTGACTTGACTCTGTCCAGTCCACTTCCTCAAACATTTAGGGAAGGCCCTATGTTGTGCTAAGCACTGTGCTGCATGCGGGGGGTGCTCAATGTCAAGTCTTCAGCCCAAGTATGCGTAAGACCGTCAGACAAAAGAGGTGAGTGTCTGTTCTCCATTTCCACTGGACCTGTGATCAGAGAGCAAGCTTAGGACATCATTAGACATCTAGGTATTTATAATAGATTTTCCTGTCACTCCAAATAACTGTAATCCCTTCCTAGAAGAGGACATCAAGATTTTCTTCTCTGTCTATTCTTCAAAGTTAACGTTTTAAATTACAATTCATCCCACAGGGGTGGTTTGTTTGCTCTTGAGTTAATGAGCCTGGAATAAGTAGTCTCTCAAATTTTTTTCCAAATTCTTTCTTCTGTTTTTTTTTTTCTTTCTTCTGTGTTTAACTGGATATTTCAGTTAGAATTTCTAGCTCTTAGTCACTTGCTTTACTTAGAACTTTCCCTCGGTTATGTTTAGTCAACGAATGTGTGAAAATCCTGTCATCTCATGAAGAGGCTTCTGTTTGGAATACAGATATCAAACTTCAAGGAAGATAAGTGGCTATGTGTAAAAATATCTTTCTCTATTCACATATTGCTGGGTAGTAACCATGTGGTAGATTTCTATTTATTGGCAACTTCATTAGTATCATATAGGTCTGGGATAATTTAAGGCAGACACTAATACGCCCACCTGGAGCCCATAACCAGAGGGGACTTGACTGTGTTCAGTCCATTTCCACAAACACTTTTTGAGTTCACTGTTTTGTCCAATGTGCCCAAGAAACTTAGGAGGCAATGAGTGCCACATCATGAGTTGACTGATACAAATTTGGAGTTTAATATTTAATATTAAGTTAATTATAATCTACATAATATGATATTAATGTAACATACACTATCAAGTATACATAACATTTAATAGGTAGATTAAGAGTCGTAAGTCTGAGTTCTAGACTGGACTTGATACCTTGTTCTGGGCAACACACACCTATGGTCTTCTTGGGTTCCATGAATTATAACTTATCTGGCCCCTTATACTGTAGAATAGTTGTAAGTTGTGAACGTATGCAGAAGTCTTTGAAAATTACAAACCACTATCAAATACAAATGATGATGTTAAAAAGATAGATATCACAATTAGTGAAGAATGACATGAGCAAACATCAAGCCTCAGCCCTAAAGTATCTTTTGTTCTGCTCTTCAGAATGTGTTATTAATTGACATGTCTATTGAATGTGCTGTGGTCACCCACAATGGCAGACTGTTCAAATAGGGATGGCCTCCAGTGCCAATCAAGTAGACATCCAGGCTGGGAAAAGTTTTCCCATATTTAAAATGAGATTTCACACTGTAGAAACACTATGATTCCTCAACAAATTAAACTTAGAATTACCATGTGATCCAGCAATTTTACTACTGTGCATGTAGCCAAAAAAAAAAATAGGTACTTGAAGAGATAAATAAAATGTGGCACAGTGGAATATTATTCAGAATAGCCTTAAAAGAAAAGAAATTCTGGCATATACGAAAACGTGGATGAACCTGGAAGATACGCTAAGTAGAAGTTAGACACAAAAAGACAAATGTTGCATCATTTCACTTATGTAAAGCACCTAAAGTAGCAAAATTCATAGAGACAGAGAGTCAAATGGTGGTTGCCAGGGGCCAGGGGATGAGAATGGGGAATTGTTGTTGAATGGGACAGTCTCTGTTTGGGAAGATGGCAGAGGTTCGGAGGCGGTTGGTGGGGATGTTTATACAGCAGTGTAAATATACCTAGGTGCCACCGAAGTATACACTTCAAAATGGTTCAAATGGCAAATTTATGCCGTGCATATTTTACACAATAAAAAATGAAATGTCGCATTTTCCCCTTTGAAAATGAGAATTTTGGCTGTTGGAGTTTTCTAACAAGTGCAAAAGAGAGGATTTTTAGAGTGCTTAGACTTATCAGCACAGAGTACAATTGTCAGTACCTTAGATTCTGACAATGTTTACCTGTTTTTATTACTTAAATGACTGCTTTTTGGTTTTGCAAGTTAATGTAAACAGTAGGCACATGCTTTGCCCAAAGCAGTCTTTCTGAAATGTGACATTCCAAGTAGAGATTTCTATTTATATCAGAAGGCAATTTGGGGATTTTCTGCTTCTTAAAATGAAGGTTATGTTTGTTTTGATATGATATGTTTTTGATGTAAAGCATTTTTTTATTCTAGTCTGTGAAAATTGACAGTCTTCATATATTTATAAGTAACTTTATTTTTTTTTCAATATATGAAATTTATTGTCAAATTGGTTTCCATACAACACCCAGTGCTCATCCCAAAAGGTGCCCTCCTCAATACCCATCACCCACCCTCCCCTCCCTCCCACCCCCCATCAACCCTCAGTTTGTTCTCAGTTTTTAAGAGTCTCTTATGCTTTGGCTCTCTCCCACTCTAACCTTTTTTTTTTTTTCCCTTCCCCTCCCCCATGGGTTTCTGTTAAGTTTCTCAGGATCCACATAAGAGTGAAAACATATGGTATCTGTCTTTCTCTGTATGGCTTATTTCACTTAGCATCACACTCTCCAGTTCCATCCACGTTGCTACAAAGGACCATATTTCATTCTTTCTCATTGCCATGTAGTACTCCATTGTGTATGTAAACCACAATTTCTTTATCCATTCATCAGTTGATGGACATTTAGGCTCTTTCCACAATTTGGCTATTGTTGAGAGTGCTGCTATAAACATTGGGGTACAAGTGCCCCTATGCATCAGCACTCCTGTATCCCTGGGTAAATTCCTAGCAGTGCTACTGCTGGGTCATAGGGTAGATCTATTTTTAATTTTTTGAGGAACCTCCACACTGTTTTCCAGAGCGGCTGCACCAGTTTGCATTCCCACCAACAGAGCAAGAGGGTTCCCGTTTCTCCACATCCTCGCCAGCATCTATAGTCTCCTGATTTGTTCATTTTGGCCACTCTGACTGGCGTGAGGTGATATCTGAGTGTGGTTTTGATTTGTATTTCCCTGATGAGGAGCGACATTGAGCATTATTTATAGTAACTTTAAATCAGAGACTCTTATCAAGCTTAAATAATAGAAAATTATTACGTCCATAGACATCTTCTATAGAGTCCTTTCTTCTATAGAGTCAATTTAACTTCCACCTTTTCCATCTCGTGTTACTAACATATTCCTGTGAGAGGCAGTTTTACAAATGGGGAAACTAAAGCATCTCAGAGAGGATCTATGATTTTTTTTGACTTGGCACATTGGCTGTGTTAGAAGTAGGAAAATTCATGTATCAGTGGTATATGTCATCACCCTTCTAGGTGCTGGGCTACAAATCAGTATGAATGAATCCCACTTGCGAAGCAACTCTTAGGGTCAGGATGGCAGACGAGTGAATGGTGATCGAGGTGCACTCAGTGCTCCAATGGGGTTGTCCTCAGGTCACCTTAGGAGCCGGGAGGCGGGGCAAGGATCTAGACGGACGGCCAGTGAAAGATTCCTGAAGAAGCTGCGGCTTTAGCTGAGACTCGAAGGATGAGTAGGAGTCACAGGTACAGGAGAAGTGCAAAGTCAGGTATCCAGGAACTTCTAGTGCATTGTTGTTTCCACTGAACCCCCATTGCTACAGCCAAATCAGTTTGCAAAATACAGTTTTACCACATTCACGTACTAAATATGTCAGATGTCACGTAGTCATTCCTTTTCATTTTACAGGTGAGGAATCTCAAACCTCGAGAGTGAAGTGATACAGGGCTATCTGCCATTTCACTGTCCTTAGCTGCCTATGCCTGCTTTCTGCTTTCGCCAACTCGAAAAATGCTCAGGAAACTAGAGCTCCTTCTCGTGGTATTGGTGTTGCCCTGAGGGTTGCTCTGAACTTCACACCACCCCTGTGTTGTTGTGCCTTTAGCAGTTTTACAACCAAAGATGAGCCGGGGAAGGCGGCACCTCATCTGCTGACTCCTGGGCTGATGGGAGAATCTTCCGGATCCTTCAGTGCCCCGGAGGATGAAGGCCAAAGGGAATACCAGGCCAATGACTCTGACTCCGATGGGCCTGTCTTGTACACTGATGATGACGATGATGAAGAGGATGAGGACGAGGATGGCAGTGGGGAAAGTAAGACTTGTGTTCAAGAGGTGGGGAGGAAAGTGAGTGATGGGCAGAAGCAGGTGCACTTTGTAAAGAACAAAAGCCATGGGCGATCAGACATCTGGTGTTTTCTTTCCCCCCATATTCTTTTCTCATATTAGAAATGTCCGTGTTCTAAGGTTTAACTATTGATGACAGGCCTTTCCAGATGAGGATTCCACGGGGGCCAGAGGGTCAAGTCTTTGTCTATGAGGAAGATACGCACATTTGTATTTGTACAAGGAATCAAAGCTTTCTAATGACAGAGGCAGTTTCCAAATGATCAGAGATGGCCCTTCCACCCTGAGGTCTTTCTTGAATAGAGAGCATAAATTCAGGATTCACTGGATTACTTATTGGAGGTGTTTGAGACTTCCGGTCAGTTTTATACTAGGGTTTAAAGAGAGGGGAGGGAAGAATGAGTCAAGAATGACAAATACCTTTGAAGAATTAAAAATAATCACTCTTCCACAGTAGATGAGATAGGATGCCTTCTAAGAAGGAATGCCAGTTACAGTAGATTAAGCCAACCATTCATATATAACTTCAGGAACTAGAAAGTGCTTTTTTTTTTTTTTTTTTTTTTTTAAACTTCTGAGCATCATGACTTAGGAGGAATTCACTATGGAATTGAATTTGTACATCGTGGAAAGCTATTAATGACTGAACATCAGTTTGTCAAGTTCCTTCTAGTTTGTACTAAACAACAATAGCAACAAAATCCTCGTCACCCACCTGGTATTAACTCTCCTCTGCTGAGACATTAGGGATTCTTCCTAATTAAGGATTAAGACACTGCTACCATCAGTAAACCGTCTCCAGCGTGATTTCTGAGTGGAGGCAAGAAGACAAGACTTTACAGTGCAAATAAAGGAGCTAAGTTTTTAAGACTTAAAAAAGAAAGCATTACGCAATCAGTAATTTCCACGATACGCCATCTCAGCAAAATAAACTTCAAATACCACTTTCCAAATGATGAGGTGACGCTTGCGAGTTTTTTCATGGTGCCCCAACATTTTTTTCAGAACATTTTTAAAAATAGTCCTTCAGTTTTCCAAAATGAACTACATCCAACTCAAAACTGGGTTTGGGTTTGTTGTTTTTTTTTTTCTTTTTCCTGAGGTTAATTAAAATTCCACTCTTGCATGTGGATAAAGAATTTCTTCTGGACTCTGTTTAAAGTCCACGCCATGTGTAACCTGAGTGCTGCTTGCTAAAAGCCTCTTTCTCTGCGTTTCTTCCTTCTCCAATCCTCAGGTGCTTTGGCAAGTAAAATACGACGAAGGGATACTCTTGCTATCAAACTTGGCAACAGACCATCTAAAAAGGAACTAGAAGACAAAAACATCTTGCAGCGCACATCTGAAGAGGAGAGGCAGGAAATCCGGCAGCAGATTGGAACCAAGCTCGTCAGGTAATGGCTGGAATCTTAGTACAGCACTGACCAATCCATACTTTTCTCCCCGCTGCGGTCTCCTGCCCGACAGGGATCATTGTGAATTCCTTGGGTGAGGGCACGCATGGCCTATGTGGCCAAGTTTTCTAAACTTGGTCCTGATGGTGAACCACTCAAAGAGCTTGCCCTTTGGTCCAACCAGTCAGTGGCTTTGGAGTCACCAAAGCCCGAGCCAAGTGTCAAAAAACGTTTTCAGTTAAGGACCTGTTAGTAAACAATTCCGGTTTTGCTGGCCAGAAGGTCTCTGTTGCAGCTACTCAACTGTGCTGTTATAGCATGAAAGCAGCCATAAACAATACGTAGACAAACGGATGCAGCTGTGTTCCAATAAAACTTTATTCACCGAAACAGGCAGGGAGCCGGATTTGGCCTGCAGGTCATATTTTGCCCAACTCCTGGCCCAATCCACAGACTCTGGCGTTCCTGTGATTGCCATGAGGTTCTGCCCTATGGGCCTTGAGATTGTAGAAATATTAGTTAGCTTCAATGTCCAGCTCCATCCAAGCCAGGTAACTATAGCCCCTCCTATCAAAACCTCCTCCTTTTAACTTGAAATAAATGGTTATCTGGGGCGCCTGGGTGGCTCAGTCGGTTAAGTGTCCAGCTTCGGCTCAGGTCATGATCTCACAGATTGTGGGTTCGAGCCTCACATCAGGCTCTGTGCTGACAACTCAGAGCCTGAACCCTGCTTCAGATTCTGTGCCTCCCTGTCTCTCTCTGCCCCTCCCCTGCTCATGCTCTGTCTCTGTCTCTCAAAAATAAAAACATTAAAAAAATTTTTTTAAAAATGGTTATCTGATTTTTCTTTCTGCCTCCAGCCATTGTAGGGTTTCTACTTTTGCTACCAGTGACTTTGGAAGTCCATTTAACTGGCAGCTTTTTTGTTTTTGTTTTGAGAGAGAGAGAGAGAGAGAGAGGGCATAAGTGAGCAAGGGGCAGAGAGAGAGAGAATCCCACAAGGGGCAGAGAGAGAGAGGGAGGGAGAGAGAGAGAGAGAGAGAGAGAGAGAGAGAGAGAGAGAGAGAGAAGCGGAGCTCACCCAGAGCTCATGCTCACCCAAAACAGGTGAACTCATGTTCACCACACGTGGGGCGCAAGCTCACCCAAAGTGGGGCTCGTGCTCACCCGATGTGGGACTAGAACTCATCAACTGTGCGATCATGACCTAAGCCGAAGTCAGATGCTTAACGACTGAGCCCCCCTGCCCCCCGGGCGCCCTTAACTGGCACCTTTAATAGAAGCGAGTGCCAAAGCCTTGTTTTCCGTGATCACTTTAAGCATATTTAAGTATGAGCTATTTTGCTGACTTCTCTCACTCTCCCGTCAGTTGGGAGAAGGGAGTAGTCTGAGATCCCAGGGCAGGATTTGGAGGTGGAAGAAATCCCTCTCCTTGCTTAGAAGTGGAAGACTTCTGTGACTGTGTCATACCTACAGGGCTGGCATGTGGGGGTTCTGAGGCTGTTATCTGTTTGGCAGATGGGACCAAGCAACGGCTTGGGGTGGATAAATGAGATGATACGCTGAAGGCACTTGAGTGCCTGGATCATAGCAAGCACTTAATAAAATTAAATATTTTTATTATTGATTTAAATAATTATATATATGTTAAACAGGTAAAACATTCTTAAAAATGAAACCCAAAAGCGGCAACTTTGTTCAGTATTTTTGAAGAAGAACCTAACAGTGTGAAAGAAAAAAAAAGGAATTGTGTAGCAGTCTATTGTTTTACGTGGTAATTGTTTTACATGGTGAGGTCATTTGAGAGCCTATACAAGAAGGAAATAATCCAGAAGAGAAAAAAAAAAAAAAACACCTATATATTTTACAAAGATGTTTATTTCAAGGCTATTTATAGCAGTGACAACTAAAACAAACCAAATGCTCAAAAACAGGGCGCTGATGGAGAACCTTGTGAAGTAAGCAGAGAGCAGTGATTTTCCAACTGCCTCATCAAGGATTTCTTGGAGGGAACACTCTGGCTTCTATGGGGGGGATCCAGGGCAGTGTGGGTGTGTTAGGGGTGGGACGGGAGGGACTCCTTCATCCCAGGCTTAACCATCCAACCAGAACAGCCTCTTCTGTCTGTTTGATAAAAGGATCCTCCCCCCACCCCTAAAAGTTTAAGAGCCTCTGAAAGTATGCACATAGACCACATCCAGAAAATATTTTATCTGAGTAGTTTTAAATATGTAAATTTTGCAGAATTGTTTCTTTACAAATATCACACATCTGATCACTGCCGTTAAAGATAAATCACCCATAGTCCCTACCTTAGGGGACTCCATGTGTCGTGGAAGAGACAGACTGACATCCTCCTTGGTGAGGTCATGTGAAAAGCACCAACATCTAGGTCAAGAGAACTGGGTGTGAGACCTTGCTCTAACTTTCACTAGTACCTGATATTCAGCAAGTGACTTAATGTTATTTCCTCATTTGTAAAATGGGAACTGGCTACTCCCTTGCTGAGTTGTTTTGAGGATCCACGATAATGTAAGTTAAGCACCTAGCACAGCACCTGGGACTTTAAGAGTATGAACTAACAAGAGCTATGATTATCGTCTTACCTTTATTATTACTTGTGTGGTAAGTGCTCTAATAGATGTGTGATCTTTGTATGACTGCTGTATAGGGGCAGAAAATTCACAGGACAGGATAGGACAGGTCAAACACCCAACCGAAGGGTACTATTTTAGTCATTTGTACGATTTCTGTAGGTAGAGAAAGAGAGAAAGGTATTCCTGAGGGAGGAAACCCCATAAACAAAAGAAGGATGATGTCTTTGGTGGATGAGAGAGTGCAGATGTGTAACAGGGTACATGGGTGGTTGGCATGGTAGTTCACTGGGTTCTTTTGTAAGCTCAATTATGCAAGTTACTTCCAAGGTAGCTCTGATGAAAATTAAACTTTAACAAAATTTTTAATGAGGTCTTTAAAATAACATTGATTTCAGTTCCCCACGCCATTTCTGCCACAGCTGGAACATTTATAATTCATAGTATCTTTAAGTAAGATTACATCTCATATACATTAGTTTAATTTGTGCAAACTCAACCTACATCCGGAAGAAGTTTTTTCTGTAATTAACAACAAATTAACACTGTAAACAAGACGAAGAAAAGGTATAAAGAGTTGTTATAGGACATTCAGCTTTTGTTTACAAATAGGTAGCTACTAGTCACAAATGAGCCTGGCTTGGGGCACCTGGGTGGCTCAGTTGGTTAAACATCGGCTTCTTGATTTCCACTCAGATCATGATCTCAGGGTCATGAGATCGAGCCCCAAGTTGAGCTCCTTGCTGGACATGGAGACCACTTAAGACTCTCTCTCCCTCTCCCTGTGCCCTTCGCCCGATTGCACGCACATGTATGCGCTCGCTCCCTCTCTCAAAAAAAAATTTTTTTTTAAATGAGCCTGCTTTTCTCAAAAACAGGTGGGAAGGGTCCATATATCTTAAAATAACTCTACTACATGTATTATAAATCCATTTGAGGTCACAAAAGCAGTATTTCACGGGAATTACTACACTGTCCAGTGTGGATCAACCATCTTTTGAGTTAGTATGAACTCTTAAGCAGAAGACTTCTTTATATTCTAATGATCTGTATGTTAATTAGGAGATAGGCTAAGCTATTCTGGCAGAAACCAAAAAGTGCAGTGGTCCAAATAAGACACTTCCACATGTTTATTTCCTTTCCACAGAACAGTCCAGAGGTAGGTGGACTCTCCAGGATGCGTGGGACTCCCCACCCACTCCTTATAGTTAGCTGGACACTCAGATTCTTTCTGTCCTATTGCTTTTCCGTCCCCATGGATATTCTCATCTGCGTGATCCAAGCTGGCTCACGTGACCATGTTTGAGTTCTAGCCCATGGAAGAAGGAAAGAAAGAAAAGGAAATACACAGTCATGTTAAGGGTAAAAAGCAGAAGTTACAGATACCACTCTGTTCATATCCCATTGCAAGGACTCAGTCGCAAAACCGCACCTTGTGGCTGGGGAGGCAGAAGTCTGTAGTTGGGGGACCACAGCCACAGCTCAGGAGGTTCTGTATCTAAAAGAGAGGAGGAAGAATGGATCAGGGGAGTAGGTACCAGTCTCAGACAGTCTTTAGTCTCCCAACTAACAGAAAGGAGGCTTTTATTTTGTAGGTGTAAAATGGATTTGTGTTTCCTCAAACAGGAAAAGAATAAAGCTTTCTTTGTTATTTTATTTCACATTTCGCATCAAGGAGGTCTTGTTTGTAACCTACAATATATCCTTTTTGTCATCATAGGAGACTTAGCCAGAGGCCCACAACTGAAGAATTAGAGCAAAGAAATATCCTAAAACGTGAGTATCTTATCTTATTTGGTGATTTCTCATGTAACCATTAACAAGCTCCCTTCAGAGATGATCCATTTATCAGTAGGAAACCTCCATGTTTATTCACGAATGATTAAAATGGCCCGTTTAGATCACATTTCTAGATAATTAAAAAAATGGGGTGCATGGATGGCTCAGTCAGTTAAGCACCCAATTCTTGATTTCCGCTCAGGTCATGATTTCACGGTTTGTGAGATCGAGCCCCATGTGGGGCTCCAGGCTGATAGCCTGGAGCCTGCCTGGAATTCTCTTTCCCTCTCTCTTTGCCCCTTCCCTACTTGTGCACTCTCTCTCTCTAGCTCTCTAAAAATAAATAAGTAGAATTCAAAAAATAATTTCTTGAAAGTTGTATTTCATTTTATGGCTTTGAGCCTGATATCCCCCAGACCAGAGTCATGGTTGTGACAGTTGTTTTTAAGAAAGATGAAATATACCCATGTATTCTTTTACCCAAATGTTAAATAGAAGAAAATGCTCTAGTCTGCTTGCAAATAAATGTCAAAGAAAAAGCCAAAGAATCCCCAAGGAAATAAATCAAACATTCCTATATTATTATTAATAATACAGTTTGTTGCCAGGTTTAACAAATGACTCCATTTAAAACAGAATTATGGTAAAAGAAATTCTTGAGCCCTTTTCATTTTCCTTTGTTATGATAACTCTGTTTCCCTTTTGAGTTATTTATAATTTCTCAGGAGTTAAGGAGTTCTCCATTCATTTTCCTACCTTATTTTCCCTTTCTCTTTTCCCTTCTGTTTTCTTTGACTTTACTTCTTACTCGCTAGTCCAGTAGAACTTCATTGGAGTTCGTATGTTAAAGCTATAAAACTAATAGAAGCACAGTTTGTCATTATATACTGTGTCCATGTGGTTACCAACCACAGTGACTTAAGTAATGGATATTTTTAAGCTGAGCCTAGCTGCAGTTTTATATATTATTAACCCAGTTTCAGAAGAGCTTTTTATTGTACGAAATATAAAAACATCAGGGCTGGGCAGAGCTCCGGATAGTACCATAATAGCAATGAGCTATGAGCATGCTGGACATCTTTTTCGATCAGGCTTTTAGAGGTAATTCTTGTCTGGATGATCCCCATTCTTCAATCTGAGTTGTTTTCTTTCCCTAAGGAATGAAAGAATTTTTTTAAGTTTATTTATTCATTCTGAGAGAGAAAGGGGCGGGGAGAGAAGTGAGGGAGACAGAATCCCAAGCAGGCCTCCACACCATCAGCACAAAGTCCACATCGGGGCTCAAACTAATGAACTTCAAGATCCTGACCTGAGCTGAGATCGAGTCAGATGCTTAACCGAGTGCGCCACACAGGTACCCCAGGAATGAAAGATTTTAATGATACGTTTGTACTATACTTGCTATTACTAAGACAACCCAACAAAGAAGACTGAACAGTGAGAGGAACTGAGTCTATGGGATTCTTTCCTTGGAATGCTTTTTTCTGGCCGTTTATGAGCAAAACTGGAATAGAACCCAAAGAAGGGCTTAACGTGACCATCAGTATGTAGAAGAGCCAGTACAGAGATGGAAAAAGTCATGGGTAGAAAAGCAAATAAAACTGTGTTTTAGTTTTCTGAGGAAGGATGAAAGCAACATCTAATTTTGACAACAACACAAAACCAAAAAAGCTCATGGCTTTTGATAGTAGGTCCCTGGAAAATATTTCTTGAACTAAATTTTAGGTAAGCTCAAGAGCAGACCGTAAGCTCCTAAAACACAAAGATTATGTCTTATTGGATGCCTGATGCAATACCTGGGGGGGGGGGGGGGGGTTAAAAGAAAAAGGAAGAGCGAATTCTGGGTAATTCTTTTCTGCTTCTGCGAGACAAATGGTGCCAAACCACATTGCTGTTTGGTTATTTGAGGAACTATTTCATAGATGTAGAAATTTATCACACATTGATCTTAAGTGCTGTCTTGGCTTCTATACCCCATTTTCCTGGAGGTTCAGGGAAGAGGGAAACGCCAAAGTCAACTTCAGATTTGATTCCAGTCCTTTTTTACTTCCTTCTTAGTTTATCTAACCATGCTTATTCTGGAAACAAAAGACACATTTCCAGTCTGGAGAGGCTGATAACTGGCTTATGATCTCCTGACATAATATTGTATGGCCAAGGGAAGCAGAAAAGAGAACTGGTAGAGGTCATCCAGAGCAATCCACTGAGCGGTCCCAGGGAACTGAATGGCATAGCTTACAATACTGTGTTTAGCCCCTGTGTGCCTCTGGGTTCTTCCACATAGATGACTCTTTTTTGTGTGTTTATTTCATCTCCAGCTTTTGTTCAAAAGCAGTATGATTGACTATTTAAAAAAAGTCTGTGTGTGAGATGGTGTGGTTGTTTTTTTTTTGGAACATTTGCTTATTTTTGAGACAGAGAGAGACAGAGCATGAACGGGGGAGGGGCAGAGAGAGGGAGACACAGAATCCGAAGCAGGCTCCAGGCTTCTGAGCTGTCAGCACACAGCTTGATGCGGGGCTCGAACTCATGGACCGTGAGATCATGACCCGAGCCGAAGTTGGACACTTAACTGACTGAGCCACCCAGGCACCGCCAGTTTGTTTGTTTGTTTGTTTGTTTGTTTGTTTGTTTGTTTTTAAGGACACTTATTTTAACTGGGTCATCTTTTCTTGACAGACTAGGGAATTCATTCCCAGAGTAAACTAATTCAGCAGCTGTCAAATCCAAGCTCATCATTAGTTTATTAAACATGAGTCAGGTGGCAGTCAGTGCAGATCTCACTTTCAGTGGAGACCAGGGGCACATTTTATACCTTAATTTATCAGTCACCATAACACATCTTATTCCATCTCTTTCCTATTTTACTGCATCTAGGCTTTTTTAAACAAAAAACAAAAAACAAAACTATAAAGTTAGGTTTAATTGTACATTTTAGAACCAAGTCCTTAATATTATTAAAATAGAAAGCAAGTTCTGGTGCTTGAAAGGTCATCTTTTGCCTACCAGAAAAAGAGATACTCATGGAACACCTTTTACAGGGCAGGCATAAGAGATGCAGATCTGTTTAGCTATGACAATAGCTATATATTCTCTAGAGAAAAAGTATATTAGGCCATTGAGTGCTGTATTTTTTCCCAACATTTTATTATGAGTTTTTTATTTTATTTTATTTTTTTAATTTTTTTTTTTTAACGTTTATTTATTTTTGAGACAGAGAGAGACAGAGCATGAATGGGGGAGGGTCAGAGAGAGAGGGAGACACAGAATCGGAAGCAGGCTCCAGGCTCTGGGCCATCATCAGCCCAGAGCCCGACGCGGGGCTCGAACTCACGGACCGTGAGATCGTGACCTGAGCTGAAGTCGGATGCTTAACCAACTGAGCCACCCAGGCGCCCCTGAAATTTTTTAAATATAGAGAAAAGTTGAAAATTTTTATAGTAAACACCCATACATGTACTATTTATAATCTACTGTTAACATTTTATCACATCTTGCTTTATCACATATCTGTCCTTACATTGATCCATGTTATTTTTTTGATACATTTCAAAGTAAGTGTATAAATACATTTTCATTTTCATGGTTTCATATAAAACCATGTAAAACCCACAAAAAATATTTGGCTTTAAGTTTATTTGTTTATTTTGAAAGAGAGAGTGAGGTGGGGCAGAGAGAGAAGGAGAGAGAGAATCCCAAGTGGACTCCACAGTGTCAGTGCAGAGCCCCACGTGGGGCTTGAACTCACAAACCGTGAGATCCTGACCTGAGCCAAAATCAAGAGTCAGATGCTCAACCAACGGAGCCCCCCAGGTGCCACAAATATTTGGCTTTTTTTAAACTTAGTTTATCTGAATCGATGACTCAGGAATATGATATTCCAGTTGCTGATGTTTTGGTGCTTTCCTGTCTTCTCCTTTTAGCTCATCCCTAAAATGCTCTGGGCAACACTTGCTAGCTGGGTAGGTTTCCTGTAGTGTCCATGGTTATTAAACCACATGTGTTGTTTGTGTGTTTATGGCAAATGCTTCCTGTGACTGCTCTGAAATATCCACCCCCCTGCTTTGATGGAGTTACTAAAGGCAAGGTTTGTCAATGAGTCACGTCACTTCCTTCATGAATATCCCTCCAGTCTATTTAGAGTGACCAGAAAGGTGTACATCCTACTGTATAATTAGTCCTTTACTAAACAGAGAAACAAAGAAAACGTTAAAAAAGAAAAGTGAGGGGCGTCTGGGTGGCTGAGTCAGTCCCACTCTTGATTTCAGCTCAGGTCATGATCTCACCTCACAGTTGTGAGATCAAGCC
Organism: Panthera uncia; assembly: GCF_023721935.1. Classification (NCBI taxonomy): domain Eukaryota; kingdom Metazoa; phylum Chordata; class Mammalia; order Carnivora; family Felidae; genus Panthera; species Panthera uncia. The sequence goes on from NW_026057580.1 coordinate 97,985,759, forward strand.
CTGTGTCGGCTCTGCACTGGGCCTGGAGCCTGCTTAAGATTCTCTCTCTCCCTCTCCTTCTTCCCCTCCCCTTGCTCACCAGTACTCTCTCTCTCTCTCTCTCTCTCTCTCTCTCTCTCTCAAAAAAGAAATAACTAAATTTCATTTCATTTCATTTCATTTCATTTCATTTCATTTCAACTCAGTGAGTTTTTTTAAACTAAGATTTGACCTTGATTCTTTGTAAGAGATTTTACGAGTATTTAAAAAGATTCAGAAGATCAGTCATGTTGACTTCCCTCCACTTCTTACCTTCTTTAACTTCTTTAAAAGCACAATTTCAGGGGCACCTGGTAGCCCAGCCGGTTAAGCATCTGACTTCAGCTCAGGTCATGATCTCACGGTTTGTGGGTTCGAGCCCCAAGTCGGGCTCTGTGCTGATGGCTCGGAGCCTGGAGCCTGCTTGGGGTTCTGTGTCTCCCTCTCTCTGTCTCCCTCCCTCCCCTGCTCACACTCTGTCTCTATCTCAAAAAATAAATTAACATTAAAAAACTTAAAAAAATAAAAAAGGTAAAAGCATGATTTCAAATATGGAAATATGTAAGGAAGTCAGCTCCTGATGTTAAAAACGAATTCCCACATGGTAGAATTCTGTTTATTTAACTTCCTCAACTGCAGTTGGCCCTTCTTTTTTTAAATAGGTAACTTGCTATCACTCAGATGTACAGTATGCTTAATAAGATGAAATTATCCAATATTCCTTCACAAAAATTAAAGTATTTGTTGGCTTTGAGTCATATTAGATATCCACTTTTCTGTCTTTGAAAAGTACCTTTAAAAATATAGCACAATCACTTTATAGGAAGAATTGACTAAAATGCTTTGAAGATTATATTTTTCTTTTTATTAGTAATATCATTAAAGGCTGACCTTGTAAAGCCTTCCTTTGAATCACATGAACCACAAATTTAGCTTTTGTCTGTTATGTATAATTTATAACCTACATGCCTTGCCCAACTCATATAAAGTAAATATTTGACCCTAAGGATATATTTTAAGGATATCAAAGGATATATATTTTGTGAAGCAATTAGAAAAACCCACAGTATTTTCATAGGAGGAAATATGAATTATAACAAAATTTGTTTGACACACAGGCACTTCCTGAAAGTGTACTAACTGCCTGTTTCTTATCTCGCAGGGTGATTTCAGCTTATGTTTACTCTTTGTCTAAATAACCAGACTCAGCATTCCTTTTCTTATGAATTAAAATTAGTATTTTGGAAGAATGTGGAAACTTTTCTCTGTCCAGATATGGGAAGTTAATAGAGAATTTAGCCTGTTCAACTAACAAATACAATTGGTGCAAATATTGAATACTGATGTTTTATTCATTATAAAAACAGTCTTAGTCGTAAGAAGTCTATTTGAATTTTTAAAACAAATTTATCTTTTCATAGAACAGACTTTTCTTTTTCAACGTTTTGGTTGAGCCTTTTTGTATTGTGTGATGTTCCTTCGATAGAATTCGTAACAGCATCTTCTAAGAGATCATCTTTTGTAAGCGTTGGTGTCCAAGAAGTAAAATCTATGCTCATGTATCAAACAAACGATGAGCTATTGGAAGCAACAGAGAAAAGTTCATCAAATAAGTAATGATTAAGATCTGAAGGGGTATTTATTTCTTTAAAATTCCTGGTCATTTTTCTCTTAATCCCATCCGTTGGACAGCATTCATTAAATTGGCCGTTAAATTTTACTATTTGGTGAAGCACTAGAGAAAAAAAAGACTTTGGAAAGTCAAGTCACAAGAAAATAAATCATCTCCATCAACAGTACACCATAATAACCCCATTCAGAACATTCTGGTTTGAAGTCAGACTCCAAAGAAATGACTGCATTCTGCTACTGTGGAAACCAAAGCAGACAAAATCAAGTATTTTGGTTGGATTTGAATGGACATCAACTCAGACATGCATCAGATGATTCTAATTTGCTCTTTTGATATGTCTCAGATCTTTATGTGAAGGCCAGATCCAGAAGTAAATTTTTATCTGCCTTCTGATAAATTGTGCCTATAAGCCCATGAGATGTTCAGCAATGAAAGGTTTTCACCAGAGTGTGGACACCCTTATAGTTTTTTTCAGAACACAATATGACGTCAGGAAGCAAAAAGGTTTATAGTCAGTAAGGAAACCGATCCCATAAGGAGAAAAAGTAATATATAAATTAATGATCGATCTTTCTGCAAAATCTTTTGACAACTTTTTATGTCAGAGTGTTTGATCATTATCTAAGTCAAATAGTTGTGGCCTGATCTACTTTTCTGATTATAAAATCATTTATAGTAACTAAGTCTTCCTGCCTTTCCTCCCCCACCCTCATTCATAAACAGAAAAGAATGAAGAGGAAGAACAAGAAGCAAAAATGGAACTTAAGCGCAGACTCAGCAGAAAGGTGATGAAAACATGACTGTTAATGATCATGTGTGTTTTGAGATATACTTCATTATTTAGTATATGTGCTGCCGAAGCGAGCACTATACTTCATTATTTAAATGCAGATCAGCCCTCTGCCTTTACATTTGATACTGAGGAATAATTACTCCGATTAGTTCACTACCTAATCAAAGACATTAAGATCAATGGAATGCATATAATATGGATTATGTTTATATTTACAATTGCATGATATGCTAATTTGAAAAGTTAACAATCAAAAGTTTTAAATGACATTTACCAATTACGAATATAGCATGTAATCTGTGTGAATACTTGTTTAAATGCGAAGAGGAACAAAAAAGAAAAGAAAATCACACAAATGTCTTTTATTCAGCGATAACCATTATTACATTTCAATATACAGTTTTTATTTATTTATTTATTTATTTATTTATTTATTTTTTCAATATACAGTTTTTAAAAATGCTCACGTTTTCTGTGTAGTCTTGGAAATATTACATAAATATTAAATTGACGATCTGCCACTATTCCATGTGTGAGCTGGGTCAGGAATTTATTAAGTGAACTTGATTACCCAACCTGCCTGCTGCTGGGCTACCTAACTTGACAAATGGCTTACCCCCAAAACTCAGACTGTTGTTTCCACCCACTCATAAAAACATAAATCTGACACCAGGGTCATCGCTTTTTCTGTGTTAGAATAACAATAGTCTTCGGAAAAATTAAGCATTATCAGAGTTTATCTTTCATTATATTTCACTATAAATCTTTATACAAATATATAAAGATTTACTTGTAATTCTTTAGATTATACGTTTCACACCTGGATAAGGCAGGATAAGTAAAATATGACATCTGCATTGAAGTGTGTGACCTGACCCACGTTTATCTGAGATGGCTGGGGAGTCCACAGCAAAAGCACTCTAAGGCATACAGAAGAAACTCCATTCCCATGGAAAAGTTGGAGACTATTTTGAGAGATTTTGGTTTTCATTTTTAGGGAAAAAGATCCTTAAGTCGTCTCTTTTTTTTTTTTTTTTTTTTTTTTTTCAAAGATCCTACATGTCAAGTAATGATCAAGCTGACAGAGTTCCTGTAAACTGAATTTCTAGAGATGGCTCTTGTGGCATTCGGTGGCTGTTATGTTACCAGCTACAAATAAGAATAGCCCCTCCTCACTGTCCATCCTCACCCCTGCCATACACAGTCATCTTTTGTCAATCCATTTGGGCCCCACCGGGAGGCAACAGAGCCTGGCCTGACCCCCTGACTCCCGCTTCCCTCCACTCTACAGAGCTCTCTGCCATAGGTGCAGAACATTCCATCGCACTAATAACACAGTCCTAAAGGGCAAGACTGGATGGAGAATTTCTGACCCATGTGGCCTCTGGTCCCTTGCCTTTTGGGCACTCCCCAGAGGCAGTGGTTTCTCTACCTCCTTACCCCTACATGCCCTGGAGAGGCAGTAAGAAGCTAGCAATATAGATTGAACAACATGTGAGTATAAGGGAACCATTTAGATCATTCCTCCCTCTGTCCATTGCCTACCAGGGCTTTATGAAGCTAGAAGGAGTCACGGTTGCCATACCCCAGCTCAAGTGAACTCAGAGTGTAGACCCAGGCCCTTATAGGAGTGCTCAAGTGACTTGAATGTTAGAGCATTGACCTGCTTCAGCCTGTGATTTTACTCAAGAGGACACTGAGGCTCAGGAAAGGTTTTTTAGGGTTTTGTTTGTTTGTTTGTTTTCCACAAACACATCATTTTTGTGTGTCAAGGTGCTCAGTTTTTTTAAATTGAAGTTGTATGCATAAGGAACCTCTCCAAAGAAGACCACTTAGACAATGAATGGTCTGGCTGTATACATCGTACATCTATAGATAAAAAAGATACTGGAAATGGACCCCATGGGTAAAAGAGGCCTGGGTCTGTGGCATCTCCAGACTGAGAGAGGCCACAGAAGCATGAACCGTAGTAGCAGAGAGTAGATCATGCCTGTCAGCTAGGGCCCAGCAATCTTTAGTCTCTCCGAGCCATCTCTCTTTATTCTTGGGCTTGGGAAAGGACCAAGAGAGGAGAACAAATACACAGGGCTGGGTGGATTAAATATAACTGTAAATTTGAATTTGACTAAGACCATAGGAGGAATCCAAGTTATTAGAAGTGTCTTAAAGGTCTCAGCCTATTTTAAGCAGTTAAGGCCCACTGAATGTACTCCGTGCCCCTGTGCATTTCTGCACACCAGCTTTTCCCACCGGGATAATGTCAAATCTGGGCCTGGGTCTCTAGTCTTTCCCAGAAGACCACCATAGACACACCCTTCACCCGACCATTTCTTTGTCATAACTTTGTGCATTTCTGAATATAGAGGTTTAATATAATAGGAACAGAGATCTCATTTCGAAAAGTTACAGTGCTTTTGTCTGGATGATTCAGTCTCCAAGCCAGCCATCCTATATCTGGATTGCTATTGTGTCTGCGTGGCTTCGTGTTCCTTGTGTCAGGGATGACAGGTGCCTTTATCGCAATGCCAGGCAAGTTGGGGAAAATAGCATAACGCAGATGGCTGCCAACGCCTGTGACCTATCTAACAATGATGATTTTTATAGTTTCAGAATTAGGGCACGCTGCTTTCTGGTTCTCATTAGAAACTCCCAAGATGCTGCTGCCTTTTTTTTCTCTTTTGGATATCTGAAAGTGACCTTGTTTAACCATAACTTTGAAGTTCTCTATAGACAACTTGCCACCATGAGGCTGTAAATGGTCTCCTGAACTTGTCCTTTTTTCCCTATCCCCCTGCAGCTCAGCCTGAGACCTACAGTGGCCGAGCTCCAAGCTCGAAGGATCCTGCGGTTTAATGAGTATGTGGAAGTCACCGAGTCTCCTGACTACGATCGCCGGGCAGACAAGCCCTGGGCCAGGTTAACACCTGCAGACAAGGCAAGAAATCCTCATGGTTTTAGCCGTGATTTTATTTATGATTTTATTGCTTTTCTCAAAGCTTCAATATCCGTGTGGCCTCACCCCGCAAACACACACATACTCAGTCGTCCCAGGAGGCTAGATATTACCACGTAACTCAAAAGTTTTCTGCCTTTAGTTATTTGAGCCACTTAAGTGATCCATTTAGGAATAGCAATGGAGTTCTTTCAGCTAAGTCTTAGAAAAAATGAGTTCTTAGTTACCGTGTAACCTGCCTGCATTCATACCTGGATTGAGGGCACGGTAGTGCCACAGCCATGATTTTTCCTTACTCTTAGAAAATATAATTTATACAAGTTATCATTTTCAAAGGATATGTTAATAGTGAAAAAGGTATTGATCTATATGAAGGCTGACACACTTTTTCTACAAACAGCCAGAGAGTAAATATTTTAGGCTTTGTGGGCCATTTAGTCTCTGTTGCAATAGCTCAGCTCTGTCGTAGTCTGAAAGCAGCCATAGACAGCAGGTAAGTGAATGGATGTATATGTGTTCCAATAAAACTTTTTTTACAAGAACAGGTGGTGGGCCAGATTTCCCCTGCAGGCCATGGTTTACCAACTCTTAATCTATATCGTAGCTCACAGTCCAGAAAAACTTGAAATGTATAGTGAGTCCCATCATGGAGAAAGACTATTTTATGAGTAATATAGTTCCAAAGCCAAACAATTTTGCTAACCTTTTGTTTTCAAATTCTTCAGTTTAGGGTTTTCCTAATATCCCAAATAATGATTTCTAATTTTTGTCTCTAAGCAAAATTTGGTATCAGATAAACTCATGCCACATTCAGTCTTAATGCTAGAGCTCAGTATTTTAATTATATGCCGTGCTGAAGCTTTTTAATAGGTTTCATTCTGTAAAGCACCTGCTGCATTCAAGCACGTATCAGATATAGATCAGAAATCATCTGCTCATAAGAAGAAATGAAAATGAGGGAGGAAAATGATCACAAAGGAAGGATGTTTGGAACGAGAATAGAGAGTAGAGGGAGGCTAAGAATAGCACCCAAGGGACCCAACATTGGTGAAGAGGCAGTCGAACATGAAGAAGAAGTGTCTGTGAGGTAGGGAAAGAGGAGAAGACGTAGCCCAATAGCCTAGGAAGGAGAAGATCAGGTCACAAGTGGTTAGTCATGTGGCTAGAGGGGACGTTTTAGCAGTCTGGTGGGTGGAAGCCTGACTAGTAGAGAAAAGGAAAATAAAATAGAACCTCAAGAGTCTTGGCTGTGAAGGAGAAGCCATAGAAGGAGGTAATCACTTGAGCCGTGATGATTGTGGAGGCTGCAAGCTTTTATATATACGAGAAATACCTGAGCAATCTTTTATGCCACAAAGAAGGGGCCAAAAGAAAAAGAAAGGTTGAATACATAGGAGAAAAGGCCAGTAACTGATACAGTAGGGCATAATCAATGGAGCAGCAGGAGAATGTATGTTTGTAGAAAAGGCAAGGAGGAGACCCTTGCGGCTGGGATGGAGAGCACAGGCTGAGGAACGCCCTAAAGGTAGAGGCTCCTCCAAGGCAGGTAAAATCACTCAGGTTGAGGGAAGCCACCAGAGGATGAAGAAGATTGGTACTCAGGTCCGTGTCAAGCTCACTGCTAATCAGTGCCTTGTTTCTTGAAGGAAATGTCAAGGTTGTGGGTTACAAAGAATTGCCTGTAAACTACTTACTGTGGTTTCTTGCCCTCACCCCTAAGGCTCCCTGTGTAAAGTCCAGCCCTGTGCTATTCCCTAGGTTACCAAGAAGAAGAATGCCTGGCCTTGAGAGCCTTGTGTTCTAGTCAGAGGGTATACTCATGGACACAAGTGCTGTGAGTGCAGAGTGCATGGAGTCCTGAGAGAGGGTAAGGGGAAAGGTGGGAAGATTTGGGGGCAAGCCCCTCCCACCCTCGAGGTGAGCCTTGAAGGTATCTCATTAAGCACGGTGTGGACAGCGGGAGCCTGCCATTTGCCTACTGCCTACTCCTCACATCCAGGTCCCCGGCAAGTTGTCATGGGGTGTGAAAAACATGTCTCCCCCTGGGAGCCCCTCTTGGGCTGATGTGAAACACAGCTAAGACTATTGAGTGTGTTTTATCCTAATCACAGCCCTCAACCAGCAGCCCTTTGCTCTTCCCTTGACTGCCTCACATGTAATTCTGAGTGGTTTCCACTGCTTTATTTGCCTTCCTTCCTGCGCTTTCCCCTCTCTGTTCAGCAGCAGTAGACTTCACTTATGACCTCATGTGTTGTCTGACACCTCACAAAGAAACACGAGGCTTGAGGTCAGGTGCAGTCTTTAGGGTGAGTGTTAACAACAGATAACATTTCTTTCTCAACCCTAACCCTATCTCAGTTCTGGTCGTATACATTCTTCTGGCATTTTGGTTTTTTATTTTTTTCGTTGTGAATTATATCACATGGTGAAGAATGTGTGAAACAAATGTACCATTTAACTAATAAAAGGAAGAGACCTGTTTTATTAATCCCTGAATATTACTAGTACCTGAAAAGAGCTCTGTGTGCTCCTTCCCAATTGCATTTCTCTCCCTTCCATAAGGAATAACCACCAGGGCACCTGGATGGCTCAACTGGTTGAGCATCTGCCTTCAGCTCAGGTCATGATCTCACAGTTTGTGGGTTCGAGCCCCGTGTCGGGCTCTGTGCTGACAGCTCAGAGCCTGGAGCCTGCTTCAGGTTCTGTGTCTCCCTCTTTCTCTGCCCTTTATGCCCCACCCCCAAAATAAATAAACATTAAAAAATTAAAAAAAAAAAAGGAATAGCCACCACCCTGACTTTTTTCTTAATTATTTCCTTTCTGTCCTTTTTAGGAGTTTAACCACCTTATTTATACCTCTAAACAATAGCTGTATATTTGTTAGTTTTGCCAGTTTTGGAGGCTAAGTACGTCATATGCTGTACTTCTGGGTGTTGCATCATTCAGTCAACACCAAAGAATCTGGGTTAACGCACTAGGCCATCATTTTTCTTTTTCACTGAAATATAATACTTTGTCATATGTATCAGTCACAAAGTAATTATCCATTTAGTTGTTGATTACTTAGTTTCTAGATTTTACATTCGCAAGCTATATACTATGAAAATTCGTATATCATCTTCAGGGGCACGGATCCTGGACTTTTTTCTTGCATATATTCCTTACAATGGGATTGCTGGGTCCTAGAATGTAGGAATGTTCAGCTAAATTAGGCAGTGGCAATAGCTTTCCAAAATAATTGCTCTGGTTCACCCTCCCACCAGCAAAGGTTAAAACTTCCCGTAGTTCTGTGTTCTTGCCAACATGTGATGGTCAGTCTTTTTGTTCCTTTTTTGTTTTTTTTTTTTTACTTGACAACCTAGTAGTTATGAAATAATATCTCATTGCACTTATACTTTGCCTCTCATTAATTACTAATGAGGTTGAGCATATTTTCATACCTATTCTGCATACGGATTCTACTTTTGTGCCTGTCTTTTGTCTATTTTCTTTTGGGTTATCAATTTCTTGTTGATTCATAGGAGTTCTTCCTATATTTTAGTTATCTATATTGCAAATACATATTTATCTTCTCCCGACTTATAACATTGTATTCTCTTTATGGTATGTTTTGACAAAAGAGATTCTTACCTTTAATACAGTGAATTTATCCACTTTTTCTTTATGGCTTGTGATTTTGTTTCTTTGAAAAAATTCTTCCCATACCAAAATCCAAAATGTATTCTGCTATACTGTTTTCTAAAACATGTATAGTTTTGCTTTTCACATTTAAGTTCTTCATTTACCTAGAACTGATGTCTTTAGAAGAGATAAGATACGCCTTTAACTCTGTAGAGTAGATCATCTCTAGTATGTTTTCTATGTTGCTGTTTGCTCTTTGATCTTCTTTCTTCTAAGTTTCTTGCCTTTATTTGGCTGTTCTTTTCTAACTTAAGATGGACTCTAAATCATTAACGTTCTTCTTTCCTTTTTTTCTGATATAAGCACCGAAAGCTATATATGGCGCTGTATGTCAGTGGTTCCCAACCTTGGTTACACATTACACTCACCCAGAGGAGCTATAAGAATGCTGATCCCTGGGACCCACCTCCAAAGATCCTGATTGAATTGGTCTGAGGTGTGGCCTTAAATACTGGGATTTTAAAAGTATATGGTCAGTAATTATAAAATGTTCCATTTATCCTTGAAAACTGTGTGTGTTCAGTTTGGGGGTATGGCATTTAAAATATGTCTGAAACTAAATCTTGTTGGTCTCATTCAGATTTCTGTATCCTTGGCTTTTTTATCCTTACTTTTTTTTTTTTTTGTCTGCCTGGTCTATCCTATACCAAGAGAGGAGTATGTTATCTCTCCCAATACATATATGGATCTTCCCTTCTCTTTATAATTCTATCAATTTTACTTCCTATATTCTGAGATTGTGTTAATAGATATATATGTTTAGAATAATTACATTTTCCTGATGAAGCCTTTATTATGAGACTCTATTCAAGAAATGCTTTCTGTTGTAAAGACTATTTTATCCAATATTATTTTAACATAAAGGTGAGTTGTTTTAGACCACCTTAGTTCAATGAATTCACACTGTAAACCCATGTGAGGGCTACTTATGGATTCATATATTTAGGATAGATTTCATTCTCCCTCACCCACTAAGCATCAGCATGACACTTTCTGTGCGGTTCTCTGGGATCAGACATTCTAGCATAGCCTTCACTGAGGCTATACCATAAGGGCCCCTCTCTATGGCAGGAGGATCATGTATTAGACTTTCCACCTTGGGCAGGTTTTGTCTCTGGTCTTCAGTATCTCACTAAGCTATGAAGATGACAGCTTGGAGTCACCACATAGCAAATGCCCTCAAGGTCAAAGCCAATTTCAGTGCTCTGCTTACCCCATTTCTCTGCACTTCATCTTCATTTATTATTTTCCATCGAAGTATTTTTTACTTTCTTACCAGCTAATTAGTACACTTAAGATAATTTTTTAATGTTATATACAGCATTTTACTTGGTTTTTCAGTAGAAGGGCTAGTCAAGGTATGTCGTTTTGTAAGAATAGTATAGAGGTGCCTGCCTGGCTCAGTCAGAAGAGCATGTAACTCTTTTTTTTTTAAGTTTTTTATTTATTTTGAGAGAGAGAGAGAATGCACACAGAACGGGCAGCAAGAGGGCAGAAAGAGAGAGAATCCCAAGCAGGCTTTGCCCTGTCAACGTGGAGCCCGATGCAGGGCTTGAAGTCACAAACTGTGAGATCATGACCTGGGCTGGAGTCAGACGTTTAACTAACTGAGCCACCCAGGTGCCCTGAGCTTGCTTCTTTTGATCTCAGGGTCATGAGTTCAAGCCCCATGTTGGGTGTAGAGAGTACTAAAAAAAATAAACTTTTTAAAAAAATCTTTAAAAAAATGAAAGAAATTGTGTACACTGTTGTATAAGTTTTCTTACATTCTCCTCCCCTAGTTGTGGGCTTTTGGTCACTCACCTCTTATTTAATGACTCTCAGTTGTCCCTGCTCCAGTCACCATTTCTGTGCAGTAAACTTCCCAAAACTTAGTGACTGAAAATCACAACTATGTTATTCCATCTTACAGATTTTGTGGGTTGGGGATTTAGTCAGGACTCAGCTAGGCAATTCTGCTTTTCATGAGGTTGACTCTGGTTACTCAGTGTTCCTCAACTGACAGATACGTTGCTCTGGAGGGTCCCAGATGGCTTCTTTACATGTCTGTTATCTTAGGATGGCTCAGAAGCTGGGCTCAGTTGAGGCTATCCACCAAAGCACCTACACATGGCCTCTTCTGCATAGTGGCCTCAGACTTGTCACACTTATTACACGGTAGCTGGCTTTTTCCAGAGCCAGTGGCCCAAGAGAACAAGGTAAAAGCCGTATGGCTTTATCTAACCCTACTTTAGAAGACACCCAGCCTTATTCCTCCACATTCTATTACTTATAAGTAGGTCATAAGATCAGCCCAGCTTCAGAGCGAGGGGAATTCGCTCTACCTCTCAATGAGGGATTGGCAAGGTCATATTGCAGAAGAACATGTGGGCTGGAGGTGTTATTGCTGCCATCTTTTACAAATGTAATTGCCACATCCACCATTCCCAGCTGGCTTGATATTCAAATGCTGAATTTCACAAAGGCAGGTAGGGAGTGGCCCGGGAAATGAGTAAAGATCACAGCAGGTACAAAGTGTGGAAGCAGTGGGAGTCTAAATGATTAAATTTTCCATACCCTAGAAATAGTCATTTCTAACTCATGTCTGTTGTTGGAAGGCTAAACTCCTTCATCTCTAGTTATAATAAGAGGATTTTTCTTTTTAATTTTGTGTTGAAACAAAAATAGATTTTTGTGCCGGACTTCTAGGCTGCAGGGGACATCTACTTGGTCAGTTTTTCTTCTGCAGGCCTAGTGTCTGTTCAAGAGCACTTTAAAGGCACATGACTGGCATCTCCCCTGCAGAGCAAACTCTGAGCCCCAGAGCTCAGCCAGAACCCCTCCCTCCTCACATATGAGGCTCATTATTTTTCCTGTGACATTGTCTCTCCCATTTCTCCTGACAACTTGTGAAGCTCTAAAGGACAGCATTTTTAGAACTGGATTTATATTGTAAAATATTTTTCCTTGAAGAAAAATAAGAATCATTTCTTTTAGATTAAAAAAATGTTCCATGCTTTTTAAAGATAGAAGATAGAAAAACACAACAATTTAAAATGCCATTAATGTATAGTATATTGTGTATACACAAATGACTCATGTTTGTCAGCAAAAATCAGAATATTCAAAAATATAAAAAGAAGAAACAACAATTATAATGCATATCAGTGCATGGTACTTTTAAGAACTTCTAAAAATATTGTTTTCTACCTACCTAACACTGAAAAAAATATTTATTTTCTCTACATGTTAAAAGAGGAATATAATGAAATGTTACTTATTGCCCAGAGATACTATTAATGGTCTTAGTGTGTTTGTCATCTTAGAATGAAAATAATACATGCTAAACATCATTATTGTAACAAGCATTTCTGGATTTGTATTGCTTTTTACTTTAAAATAAAACTCTTCATGATGTATAATGATAGGTTAAAGATCATGTATTTTATTCAACGAGTATATATTTTATTCTATAAGTAATGTATTTTATACCAGTTAGGTATAATAATCTGTAATTTAACTTTCATGGTAAAAAAGAGTTTTACTTTTTCACTTTTGAACTATAAATCCCATTTAAAGAAAAACAAATATTGGAATCAAGTATTTCCACCTCTGCTCTCAAAATAAACACTGGACTTCCTGCCTCCCAAAGGGGCCATCCTTCTGTCTCTTTTCCTCCTCCTATTTCTTGGCCCCACTAAGATATGACTTTGCATTTAAAAAAATCTTTGAAGTTCAAGTGTGTAGAGAGAAGGGATCGGGAGGCAGTCAATAACCAATCAAATCTCATTCTGTGAAAACACTGTTGAGAATGCTGTAGAGAACCTCATAAATCCGGTAGCCTTATTAAATTGCTCAAATTGGGAAAGAGAAGTGGTGGGAGAAATGCCTTATTAATTGTGAATTTGAGCTTAATTCACCTTTAAAATACAACTTTCAGGGCACCTGGGTGGCTCAGTCGGTTAAGTGTCCGACTTCAGCTCAGGTCATGATCTCACAGCTTGTGAGTTTGAGCTCCTGTGTCACGTTCTGTGCTGACAGCTCAGAACCTGAAGTCTGCTTCAGATTCTGTGTCTCCCTCTCTCTGTGTCCCTCCCCTACTCATTTTCTCTCTCCCTGTCTCTCTCTCTCTCGCGCACGCGCTCTCTCTCTCTCTCAAAAATAAATAAACATTTTAAAAAATTTAAAAAAATAAAATACAATTTTCAATTTTAAAATATATGTACTTGAGTACAGCACTAGAAACAGATACACAAACATAAAGATACAGATGATGTCTATCTGTAGTGGATAAATGAGCCTTAAGATGACAGAATAGGCAGAGCCAGAGAAGGCCATCAACTTGGCCTGAAGATCAAGGTTAACCTGACAGTTGCCATCTCCCTGGGGTAGGCTGTGAAGCTCCATGGTACAGAGGAGAGGACAGGCTTTAGAGCTGGGCTTTTAAGGGTTTGATTTCTGACTTGGCCACTTGGGAGATGTTTGACCTTGGCTAAATCATTTAACTGGAGTTTCCTTACTTGTAGAGCCAATTATATCCATCTTGAGAATTAGGTAATGTATTCATGAAGTTCTAGCTCATCAATAAATGGTAGCGCTTACCAGTGTTACATTCATGGGCAGGCTTGATAATCTAAGCTTTGTTCCCCATTGGTGATGTTTTCATTATGCTTTGAAACCTCAGTTTACAGTCTAGTTGAAAATTATCCAGTGAAGGGGCACCTAGGTGGCACAGTCAGTTGAGTGTTGGACTCTTGGTCATGATCCCAGGGTTGTGGAATTGAGCCCTGTGTCAGGCTCTGTGCTGAGTATGGAGTCTGCTTGAGAGTCTCTCTTTCTGTCTCTGTCTTAAAAAATATAAATGAATGAATGAGTGAATGAATGGATGGATGAAATTATCCAGTGAAAGAGAATTGAAAATTCAGATAGTACATGGTTTGCCCTAGAAGTTACTCAGTAATTACTTATATATTAAAACCCTTGTAATAATTAACTGTCCTAGGGGGTGCATGGGTGGCTCAGTAGGTTAAACGCCTGACTTTTGATTTTGGCTCAGGTCATGATCTCATGGTTTGTGAGATTGAACCCTGCAACGGACTCTGTGCTGACAGTGAGGAGCCTGCTTGGGATTCTCTTTCCTTCTCTCTCTGCCTCACCCTGCTCACATGCTTTCTCTCTCAAAATAAATAAATAAACTTAAAAAGAAGAAGAAAGGGGCATCTGGGTGGCTCAGTTGGTTAAGCATCTGACTCTTGTTTTCTGCTAAGGTCATGATCCCGTGGTTCGTGAGTTTGCCCCCATATAGGGCTCTGCACTGACAGTGCTCTCTCTTTTTCTCTCTCTCTCTTAAAATAAATAAATAACCTTAAAATAATAAAATAAGAGAATAAAATAGAACTGTCCTAGATAACGGGGACATAAAGATGAACATACTACCCTTCCAGGAATGCACTGTCTAAACAGGTCACAGGAAAGACTGAGATTTTGATTCTCTGCCGAGATATTCTTGGCCTGTTCCTGGTTGTCCTGGCAGCAAAGAAGAGTACACTTACCTCTGCATAGCATCGAGCTTGATGAGTAGTCAAGAAATTCCCTCCTTGTTCCGCATCAGATTTTTACCAAAGAAATAAGCAGAAGACATCAAATGATGGGAGCTCTAGTTAATCCTGGCTTCACTGCTCATGCTATTTGAGAAGGCAGCAGGGCCCATATTTTCAAAAATTACCTGATGCTCCTGGCCAGGATGACCCCGGAGCTGACTGGAAGAGATTAAGCAGACCTTCCATCGCTGGTCATCACTAGTCAATTTTAAACTTCATTTCAGTCATTTTTGTGTCTTCTTTCCTCTCTATTATTCTCATGGTACCAAAAAATGCTGTGTATTTGCTCTCAGTGCTATCTTCTGGGGTTTGTTTTGTTCCAATCTTAGAAATACCTGGTTTTGGCTCAGTGACTTACCAGTGTTGGGCCCAGCTCAGCACCATTCAGGCTCCAATCTCACTACAGCAGCCTAGCTCTTTTATCCTGTATCTTTCTACACAATCAGTCCCATTTACATTTA
Organism: Panthera uncia; assembly: GCF_023721935.1. Taxonomy (NCBI): domain Eukaryota; kingdom Metazoa; phylum Chordata; class Mammalia; order Carnivora; family Felidae; genus Panthera; species Panthera uncia. Next base: position 98,000,877 of record NW_026057580.1, read on the forward strand.
TGGGAGAAGTCATTAGGCCTAAACTCTGGCCTCATTTGCATAGAAGGGAGTTAAGATTATTGTACTTGTATTTTCTGAACACAAAGCATCTTTAATCACTCTTTTCCTCTCATAACCTTCTTTAAATAGTAAGAGGAAGCAATTCTTGGAATATAATTGTGTTAGTCCTGCAGTGAATTTTTGAAAGGAGTATTGCATTTCTTTAATTGACTGTAGTCCTATCTTGCTGATAACATATTTCCAAATAATCAGTCCCTAGAATTTCACATCATATTCATTGCCTATAACTGACTCATTATTCCTAATTACAAACCAGCCCACACAGCATAGAGATCTGAGGCAATTATCTGGATGACTTAGGCTCTGATGCTCATTTCATTGGAAAGACTGCGGGACTTGAAGTAAGAAGGCCTACGTATGAGCCCCATCTTTGCCCTTTAAAATCCGTTCGATATCTAGCAAGTCACCCTATCTCTCAAGGCCTCCATTTTATCATTTGTAAGATGAGATAGTGTTCGGGTTATCAAATGTTTAGTGACTTAACCATCTTATTTTGCTCGCCACTTCCAAGATGGCTCCCTCACTGTCGCATCTGTGCCTTGTTGCTCCTTGGCCTCTGTAGGCACCCACATGGCACCCCATCCTCCCTGGCCTCTTCCTGTACCTTGGCTTTCTCACAGTATGGTCTCCTGAGAGTGGTCACATTTTTTTTTTTTACATGGCAGCTGACTTCCAGGAAGAAGGAGACAAAAGATGCCAAACCAGTCAAGGGCTACATCCCAGACTAGCACAACCTCACCTCCTCTGTGTTCTGTTGCTTAAAGTAGTTGCAGGACTCATCCGGATTCAAGGCTGGAGAGACAGACTCTACCTCTTGATGAGGGAATGACAAAGTCACATTGCAGATGTGCATATGGGATATGCCCAAGAGTCTCAAACTGAATTTCTCAGGAAAAATGCATATGTATATGGTTATAAGTGAATTGTAAATGTTACTAATGTAAGGGATGTGTAGCATACAATTTACAATTAAAAATAAACTATATGGTACTCTTTTTTGTAGATTCTATATCCCAATTGATTCTAAAAGAATGCTTTCACTGACTTTTGCCAGACTTTTAGATCAGTAGCCAACCTACTATTGAGAATAAGGACGTTGCCTCATTTGTCTTTGAGTCTCGTTCAGTGACATTATCTTGCACATAGTAGACTCTCCAAATAACAGTGAAAGAACTGTTAGTCACAGTCATAAATTAAAATTTAGTTCATCTTTCAAAAGTTTCACAATAATGGCATTTTATTGAATAGTGTGCAAAGCACTTTCACATATGCTCTTTTTTTAAGTATGTAATTTTAAGTATATTCTGTAAGTATAAACTCCATGAAGACAGAACTTTTTGTTTTCTTTTTTTTTTTTTTAATTTTAGAGAGAGCATGAGCAGAGGAGAAGGACGGAGGGAGAGAGAGAGGGAGAAAGAGAGAGAGAATCTTAAGCAGCCTCCACGCTCAGTATGGAGCTTGACATAGGACTTGATTCCACATCCCTGGGATCACGACCTGAGCTGAAATCAGAAGTCAGACACTCAACTGACTGAGCCACCTAGGTGCCCCACACGTATGCTCTTAATCGAGTCTTGTAATACTGTAAGGAATTCCCATTCCCATTCCCCAGAGGGGAAAACAAGTTTTGGAGCAAAATAATTCACTGAGGGCCACTGCTATTGAAGGCATAAGGGCAAGACTACAACCCATGACTTCTGACACCAAGTGTACCACTTTGTACTTCCTCTACTGAAATCTTAAATTTGGAGGAGAAAATGAAAATGAACATGGAGATGGGATTCTCTGCCACTCTCTATATTAAAATACTTCCTTTCAAGGAAGTCTTTCCGATAGATGCTAATTGGCAATTTGTATAGGGTATGTTCACTATTTCAGCTCCTGGTTTAGGTACCAGTATTTACAGTGAGTACAACAAAGTACCCTCAGTGTTGATTTCTCTTGTGAGACGAGATGTATGGTCTTACCACAGGGGACTCAGGCCCACAAATATCTTTCTGCTTGCTTCATCCCTTTCAGAACTCAGTAGCAAGAATTACTTCCACAGTTCCCAGCCACAGGTTCCCTGTAGAAACTAGAGCAGCTGAGGGATGCATGTAGGGAGATGAGACACTCTATGACTACGGGATTTAAATACAACACTGAAAAGCCTGTTGGAGGAAAGCTTGCATATTGCAGAGACAGTCAGTGATGGGAGAAAGCCAGAGAGAGGCCTCCAGGCTTCCTCCTGTCTCTTCCCTTTCTTTTTTTTTTTTTTTTTTTAATTTTTTTTTTTTTTTTAACATTTATTTATTTTTGAGACAGAGAGAGAGAGAGCATAAACAGGGGAGGGTCAGAGGAAGAGGGAGGCATAGAATCTGAAACAGGCTCCAGGCTCTGAGCTGTCAGCACAGAGCCCGACGCGGGGCTCGAACCCACAGACCGCGAGATCATGACCTGAGCCGAAGTCGGACAATTAACCGACTGAGCCACCCAGGCGCCCCTGTCTCTTCCCTTTCTAAAATTCATCATTTTCAACCACAAAGTAGATTTTCTTATCTCTCAGTCAAATCACTCTCTGTGGTTTGTAGTATCATTCTGTGTTTTGGCTGAAGAGTCCATTTATCATAGAGGTTAGGGTGTGGAGATATTTTTATTAATAGTTTTTATTTACAAGAGGGACAAGTTCTTTGTAGAGAAATTAGGAAATAAAGATAAGCAAAAGTTAGGGTGCCTGGGTGGCTCAGTCAGTTAAGTGTCCAACTCTTGATTTTGGCTCAGGTCATGATCTCGCAGTTCATGAGTTTGAGCCCCATGTTGGGCTGCACGCTGACAGTGTGGAGCCTGCCTGGGCTTCTCTCTCTCTCTCTCTCTCTCTCTCTCTCTCTCTCTTTCTCTCTCTCTCTCTCTTTCTCTCTCAAAATAAATAATTAAAGTGAAAAAAAAAAAGGATAAGCACAAAGTTGAAAGCAGAAACCATCCATGATCTAGTCACTATTGTTAATAGACAACTCACATTAACATTTTTGTGATTATTTCAGCATTTCAACCTGAGAGACATAAGCATCTCTCCAAATCCCAACATTTACGTGACATGGGTTATGTGTTTGTTAAATAGTAATAGTAATCACATTCTAGTACACATTTTCCGAGTGGCTTTAGGTGCTATGCTGAAACTTTTCATTCTACTTGTCTGAACTTTCAAAATTAGAGAATAAATAGCACCTGCCTTCTCAGCAGTTCTATGGCAGCTAGTCAAGGCCATGTCGCTGCACATGGTGTGCAATGCAGAACTTTCATAGGGAAATGATAATGGTTTCTGAGAAAGTCTTATGACCTATGCTATCCTGTGGTCATCGAGGGTGGGGGGTGTGTGTGACTCACAGACTAGGTCCCAGGATGAGTTTAGCAAAGGCCTTTCTCCTCTCCTCTTTGTCAGTGACACTTGAAGGACATCTGACCCTCCTCTTTGTCAGTGACACTTGAAGGAAATCTGACCTGGGTTTTTTTTGGCTATAGTGTGATACTACATTTATCGTACCTCTACCAGGTAAAGACCTAGTAGAAATTAGGAATCTCTTTTTGCAAGACATTTTTTAAAAGAATGTCTGCTTTGTTGATGCTGTTATGCTAAGAAAATATGTGACCTAAGTACAATTCTGTTTATCTGTTGTTGTTTTTTTTTTTTTCCTGTTTAGGCAGCAATAAGGAAGGAACTAAATGAATTTAAAAGCACAGAAATGGAAGTTCATGAAGAGAGTCGACAGTTTACAAGGTAGGTGGGCAAAATGCAATTCAGCATATTTTTTATGTGTATTTTACCACAATTAAAAGTTTTTTTAAGTTTTTTTAATGTTTATTTTTGACAGAGAGAAAGAGACAGAATGTGAGTGGGGGAGGGGCAGAGAATCCAAAGCAGGCTCCGGGCTCTGAGCTGTCAGCACAGAGCCCCTCGAGCGTTGGGATCATGACCTGATCTGAAGTCGAACATTTACCCAACTGAGCCACCCAGGCAGCCCTACAAGTTTTTTTAAATACAGTTGAGCCTAACACCATCTAACAAACATTTCTAAAATTAAGTCTTTTTTTTTTTTTTTTTTTTTTTTTTCCTACAGAAGTCTGAATCATTCCAAAGGGCTATGTTTGGGTTTCTTTCTTAGCTTTATTTTCTGGGACAGGAGAAACGCATTAGAATCATTTATTCTGTCCTTAAAGAGACTTAGTTGAAGTTTTATGCCCAGAACAGATGCTGGAAAGAGCCACTATGGGCACCTGTGTGTCTGCTTTGGGATCACAGTAGACATAACCTAGAGAAGATAGAAACTCAATTTTTAGAAGATTTAACTTAGACTAGGAATCCAGTTTTTACTGGTGCTGTGGAAGATTGAAATAATCCTACTCTTGTAACTCCCAGTACCCCCTCGGTTTCAGTTTATTCTTCTGCTGAAACCAGAAGAGACCTGAATGTGATCATATAGTCTGACTACCTGCCCTCCCTCCCCCACCCCCCCCACCACCACTTAACAGGTGTTCTGTTTATTTCTCTGTAATGGATTTATGTGGTCTGGTTTTTTTTTTTTTTATAACACGTATATTCGTAAAAATTTGCATGCCAATTAAAAATTGAATTATTGGGGGGCGGCTGGGTGGCTCAGTTGGTTAAGCATCCGACTTCGGCTCAGGTCATGATCTCATGGTTCGTGGGTTCGAGTCCCGCGTCAGGCTCTGTGCTGACAGCTCAGGGCCTGGAGCCTGCTTCTGATTCTGTGTCTCCCTCCCCTCAGCTCCTCCCCTGCTCACACTCTGTCTCTCTCTCAAAATAAATAAAGATTAAAAAAAAAATTTTTTTTTTAAATTGAATTGTTGGGGCACCTGAGTGGCTCAGTTGGTTAAGTGTCTGACTTTGGCTCAGGTTATGATTTCATGGTTCGTGGGTTCGAGCATCCCCTGGCTGCTTCAGATTCTGTGTCTCCCTCTCTCTCTGCCCCTCTTCCACTCACACTCTGTCTCTCTCCCTCTCTTAAAAATAAATAAAAACATTAAAATAAAATGGAATTGTTAAAAAACGTACCAAGACAGATGATTACATGAAGAAGACCACAGTAGGTCTTTCTGGAAATCAAATACTGGTTCCCTAGGCTAGAACAGCTTCTGCAGGACAGCCATATATTATGGTGCTGCTCTGCCTGCAGTGGCTCCTGTCGGTGGTGCTGTTCCATGCTGAGCATGTCCTACGATAAAGGAAGTCATGGCACAACTTCATAATTTAATAGCAAATCCCTTCCCTAAAGTTGATGGGGGCCTCCTTGCTCCAAAGCTATTGCTTCTGTGATAATGTCTGGTATGCAGAAGAAATTCCCCCTTTCTCCTAGGGGAGGTTTATTTGTTTTGGTTCCTCCCATATCATGTTTATTTGTAAATGCATTCGGGGCTTTTAGCCATCTGAACGTGTGGGATTTGTCTCTAGCTGAGGGCTGCATCCTGTCCTGATCTACTCTTGGGCCAGTCACACGCCCGTATCAAGCCAGACCTATTTGTCCCCTCCTTTTCTCCCTTCCACTCTGAGGTCAGGGAAAGTTCATGCTGATATTTGACACCTGTGGCCATACTTCTCCAGTAAAGTTGATCATAATAAGGTGGCTGAATATTTATGGTGACATCTAGTTGGCTGGGACCTCCGGGTAACTGGAAGGACAGCATGCACATGTACTTGTGCTTTTGAGTCCTGACCCCCGAGATATAGTGACTACACTCAACCTATTCTTTATCATTCAGGATAGCTTTACTTCTGTGTGTTTTTCCTAGAAATCATAGAAATCCTGATTACCTCATTTTTATTTGATAACATTATATGAAGAATAAACTACAAAGGAAAATAACCAAATTTTAAAAATGCATTTCTTTGGAAGTTCTGTTTATAAAAAATAAAAATTTATACTGAAGGAGGTCCTTTCTCTTCTATTGTGTGCTATGAACAAGTTTTAAAAAAAGAGGCTGCAAAGAGAGTAAAGGTCATTTATTTTTTGCATATGTATTTGTCATGGACCAATATATTCTAATTAAGCATTAAAACAATACAAAAATCCATCCATGAAAAAGGAAAACTCCCTTCGCTCCATCGTTCCCCAGCTTCATTCCCATTCTCGTAGGTAATCACCAGGAAAAGTTTGGTGTAGGTAGATCCATCTGGTCACTTTTCTGTGCATTTGAAAACATGTATGGATATTTATGATTTATGTGTACATACACATATGCCTTTATGTATCCCTTCTGAGTCACACACAAAACAGGATCTAGAAAATCTTTCCATATTAGTGTGTACCTCATTCACTTGAATGACTTTATGGCCTTTTGTAGATAATATACCGTAAGTTATTGAACAATTATTCTATTGATGGATGTTATGGAATTTGTAGTGTTTCATTAGAAAAGCAATGCTGCCTTGACTTTATTTGTAAATACATCCTGACACATAGATGCCAGTATTTCTGTAGTAGTCTCGTGAGAAGATTTGCTAGGTCACTGGCGATATATTTTTTACATTTTGGAAGATGCTATTCTGTAACCTGCGGTTTATGAGCATACCTGGTGTATCACCTTCATCAGCACTGGTGGGGCAGGACAGGGGTGGTGGTGAGGGGTCTATAGTCTAAAGAATGAACAATAATATCTTATTTCATTGATTTCTATAAGGTTGGGTATTTTTACATATCTTTATTGACCATTTACATTTTTTATTTACTTTTACTAGTTTTCTTTTGGGTGTCTCTTTCATATGGATTAGTAATTAGATATTACTTAGATATTGTGGATATTGGCTCTTTGTTACATACGTTACTATACTTTCCCCCAATTTATTCTTAACTTTTTAACTTTTTTTAATGGTCTTTTATTTAAATCTTTGCATATTCAAATATGTCTGAATTGTTACTTTTACTTCATTGTTCTGTGTCTTATGGAGAAAGGCCAAGATTATAAATCTGTTATCTTCAGTTCTTATATATGCCTTTTTTTTTTTAAACTTAGATCTTTAATCCATTGGGCATTTATTTGGATATATGATTCAAGAGTAACTAACTTTACTTTGTTCTAAATCAGTAGTCAGTTTCCCCATTTATTTCCCCCTTGATGTGAAAGTCTTCTTTTAATATACACATGGATCAGTTCCTGGATTCTTTTTTTTTTTTTTTTTTTTTTTAAGTGGGTTCTGCACCCAATGTGGGCCTTGAACTAACAGCCCCGAGATCAAAAGTTGCCTACTCCCCTGGCTGAGCCAGCCAGGTGCCCCCAGATTCTTTATTATGCTCTAGTGAGTTATTGTCTATCTTTGCACTGTGTCACACTGTTTAATTAGAATAAATTTGTGATGTGTTTTTATATCTGATGGCATATTTTTTCACCTTCAAAATTCCATTGGCTACTTTGCTGTATTTACTCATCTACAGAAATTTAGAGTGTACTTATTATATACTATAAAATTCTATCGATATCTTTATTGTTTAAGTAAATATTAATAGATGTAAATAGGGATGAGCTTTTCAAGAGAAAATTATAGGCTTTTTTTTTTTTTTACGGTAACAAAGGTAAGCTTTAAAAGTTTTCCAAAAAATATATTGATTAACACTTTTTAAAATGTCTATCCAGATAAAGAAAAATTAAATATTCATAGCAGTAAGATAAATATGCCTTGCTTAAGTACTCTTTAAAACCTGGCAGCAAAGCAAATGTCTACTGCTATTTTTCCATTAATTTGTATTACATCATTAGAGTTACATTCCAATAAAGAAAAATTTTGGCTCTAAGACTTATAAAAATCTTGCTTATGATTTTCACATTGTTTTCAGTATTTCTTTTAAGAGGAAAAAGGTTTGGTAAACACTGCTGAGTTTAATCAAAATAATGCCAAAATATGATAATGTTTTACATTTAGAAAATCGCTTATGTAGAAGATGGTGTTACTCTTAGCAGCAGTCACCCTTGGAGGGAGCATACAGGCTGCTGATCATTTCCTAGCCCTTTAAATGCAATCTAGATAGAGAGCAGCTCACTTATTAGCTCTCCTTATTAGTGGCAGACATTATCTCCTTATATCAAGTAAGCCTGCCATTCAAAACCTAAATCTGTTAATTCCCTGTGGATTTAGAGTGGTTAATAAAAGACAGCCCTGCTCCCTCTGCCCGGGCACCTTTTTATCCAGAGATAATCTCCCCCACAGTGATGTATCAGTCAACACTGGAAGGATCCATTCCCATAGAGAGAGCTTCCTTTGCTTCTGTATCTCTGGAGAGATTCACAAAAAGCTGATAACATTGGTTGCCTCTGGGGCGGAGGATTGGTGGGTAGGAGCAGGCATGGGAAAAATTCACTCTTTGAATTCAGACTCTGTTCTGGACCCTGGGAATTTAGAACATGTCAAATAAAGTCCTCACTCTTACATGGTTATGTTCTACTGAGGAAGACAAACCATTACAAGTAAACAAATAAATAAAAATGATAATTTCAGTTTGTGCTAAGTACTATCAAGAAAATGTAAGGGCGCCTGGGTGGCTCAGTCGGTTAAAACATCGGACTCTTGATTTTGGCTCAAGTCATTACCTCACGGTTCGTGACTTGGAACATTCTGTAGGATGTGTTAGCATCCTAACAGAGCCTGCTTAGGATTCTCTCTCTCTCTCTCTCTCTCTCTCCCTCCCTCCCTCCCTCCCTCCCTCCCTCCCTCTCTTTCTGCCCCTCCCCTGCTCTCTCTTCGGCTCAGGTCATGATCTCGTGGTTCTTGAGTTTGAGCCCTGCTTCGGGCTCTGTGCTGACAGCTCAGAGCCTGGAACCTGCTTTGGATTCTGTGCCCCTCTCTCTGTGCCCTTCCCCCACTCATGTTCTGTCTCTCTCCCTCTCTCTGTCAAAAATAAACATTAAAAAATATATTTTTAAATAACACCCCCTCTCATTCACTTCCTCTCGACAGTATGAAAATAAGAAAAATGTATTCCAGTTTTAATAAGAAAAACACGGGGGCGCCCCTGCTCTCTCACTCTCATAAATAAATAAATAAATAAATAACATTTTTAAACAAAAGAGAATCTAACAGGATGCTATTAAAGGGACAAGAGCGGGTGTATAGATAGGATGGCAATGAAAGGGGTGTCTTAGGGAATAAAACCTACTGTGTGATTTAGATGACAAGAGGAAGCTGTCAGCAGTGTTGGGGGAGAGAAAAACATTCCACCCCCAAAGGGAACCAGCTGATTTCAAAGGCATAGCTAGTGCAAAGGGCCTGAGTTGGTAAGGATTTTGCATGACCAGAAGGCAAAAACAACACCCAGGTGCCTAAAACAGGAACATTGTCTCCCTGTAACCAATGTAGATTCACGTACCTCCCAAAGTTATGGCCAAGGCTGGCAGTAGGAATGGAACTCAAAGTGGATACATCCCTACTTTGGTCACAACAAGTTTGCTAACTTTGGAAAGCTTGGTATATCTTATTTTTATTTTGAGTTTTGGAAAGTCAAACATGCAAAAATAATATAACAAGCCCCATGCATCCATCATGCAGCTTTTCCAGTTATCAACTTATAGCCAATCTTGCTTCAGCTGTTCTTATGGCTTTAATTTTTCACTTTTTTCATGCTTTGATTTTACATGACAACATATTTTAAGTTGTCCAGTGTGCCAGATATCGTATTCCATGATTAAAAGTGATGAAAAGCAAGTCTTTCCTCCATGCCACACAATCTTAGTGGAGGCACACCTACATAAAGATTGTATACCGTGATAAGTAACTGGTATAAACCAAGTGTTATGGGAACACAGAAGAGAAAGATGATTAATGCTTCCTTGAGAAATGGAGGAAAGGGAGTTTGGAGAACTCACAGAGTGAGATTGCAGGAGTTGGAGATGGGAAGGAAGATAGGACAAAAGGCAGAGCACAGAAGTGGAGAGTATTTGGGGGCTTAAAGTTTTTTTGTTTGGTTGGTTGGTTGGTTTTTGTTTTGTTTTGTTTTTTGAGAGAGAGAGAGAGAGCAGGGGAGGGGCAGAGAAAGGAGGACAGAGGATCTGAAGTGGGCTCTGCACAGACAGCAGCAAACCCAATTCAGGGCTCAAACTCAGGAACCGTGAGATCATGACCTGAGCCGAAGTCAGATGCTCAACCGACTGAACCATCCAGGCGTCCCCGGAAGTTAGGGTATTTTGGAAGTAGTAATAGAGATCTAGCTAGAAACATGGGTTGGGCCACATCCTGAAAGGCCTCAATCACTACTGTAAGAAATTTAAATTTTATTTCATAGGGGAAGGTGAACAATACAATGATGTTAACAAAGAACTGGAAAGATCAGATTAGTGTTTATGATGATATTGCTAGTGACAATGTGGGGCACAGATTTGATCTCCACATCTCTGAGCCTGGGACAGGAAAATGAATTAGAAGACTCATTTATGAGGACCAGTGAACATTAGATTAGACAAGACAAATGAAATACTAAATAGAATTGCGTAAACTTTCTGTGTGGGACCACAGAAATGGGCTGAAGAGGTAGATCAGATAAAATGTTGTAGAGAAGATGACTTTTGACTCTGATCTTGAATATGAAAACATAGATGGGAAACGAAGGGAGAGGATTGCAATATTAGAGAACATAGCATGTGCACAAAAGCACAGGGCTCCAAAAACACAAGGAGGTTCAGGAACTCACATGGAAGGATGTGAAACCAGCTAACTAGCTAGCTAGCATGCCATTAAAACAGCACTAGCAAAAGATGGGGACACTTTAGTAGACTCAAAGACCGTCAGTCGAAGCAAGACTTGGTGACTGATGGGATATGGAGGGTGAAGAAGAGAAATGAGTTGCAAATCTGAGGGTCTTAGACTAAAAATCTTTTAAAAGGTAGATTGTTTAACAAGATGGAACGTGCCAAGGCAGATTTATAAGAAAAGACCATTTGTATAGTTGTGGATATGTTCAGTGGAACATTTGGGTGGAAATGCCTGTCAGGTATTCGGAAATTCAGGGTAAGAAAGTAGATTTGGTGTCTTCAGTGGGAGGTGATGAGATGCTGAAGATAATGAAACAGTGACTATTTGTTGATGGTTTCCTTCTATAACTAAGAACCAGGTGTAATCAAATCCTGTATGAAACATCCCACTCAGCTCAGTACAGCTCACAGCATGATGCTTAAGATTTGCTATGTTTTGTATACTGATTGCTCTGTATCCTCGATGATATAACCAGAAAATTTTATAGAGGGGCTGTCTCTGCTTTCCAGCCTAACATTTGTAACAGTGTTCTGTTATGCCAGTAATTTATAACAGTAATTCCATTGGGAGATGTCTAGAGCTCCCTTTAATATAAACATTGCTGTACCTTATTCGGTTTACCAACTACAGAGTGCATTTCTATACCATAGACTCACAGAGTTTCTGTTTCTTCTGTCAGGTTTCACCGTCCATAAAGAAGTGTGAGACTCTGGAAACATAGACTGGTCATCTTTGGGGGAAGCCTCTCTTCCTGAAAACCTGATATTGCACTGGGATTTGAATGTGTGTGTTTCCGTTTAATTGGGGAAGGAAGTGTATGGAAAGTGCTCCCCACCTATACAGCCCAGATAGGGCCAACAAGCAAAGGGACAGGTGCAGTGACTCTGCTGTCCAGCATGTGTATTGATGGTAAGCAACACCATGGTTACACCAGTTATTCTCCATCAGGAGTTTTAATCAAGGAAGATGAGCAGAAGACAATCGCTGGGTCCTTGTTACCAGAAAGCCAAATTGTAGAGTGTGGGTTAAAGAGAAATGGGGACTGGAATTGCTGGGCACTGGAAAGGGGTAGGGGTTGAAAATCAGAAAAGAAGAGAAATATTTCATTATGTTAATGAAGAAAAGAAAAAAAAATCAAGGCCTAAATATTTTTGAAGTAGGCTTTTGGTAGCTGAGAACTTATTAAGGGATTTTGGAATCTAATCACCCAATGTGGATTCCTTAAAGACCGGATCCTAGAAGAATATTCCCGTTTCACCGTTATGTTGGTGCAGTATAGTACCATTATTTTATGTTGTGCCAGTGAATCCAATTGCCAGAAATAAGTCCGAGTGTTTTCATGCATCTTTTTCTTAAATGCAAGAGACGTTTATTGACTCTTAACAAGCATGCCTGCCCAAATTTTGTTGCATGTTTCAAGTAACATAGCTATATACACACTTTTTATTTTTTTATACTCCTTATCTCATGTACCAGACTTCTACAAGGATAACAGGACTGGGAATAAAGTCAGATGAACGTGACCCTATAAATCTGTAGGAAGCTCTAGAAATAAATCTTTTGGTCTTTCCCTAGCTTGATTATCTTCAAAGTGAAAGCAACTATGCTTGATCTAAGGAAGATAATATTGACAATCACAACACCTTTTTCAAAAAAAAAAAAAATCTGAATCCAAAGTTAAAACTTAAATGCAAGTGTTCTGCCAGCAGTTAGGTCTGAGTGGGGATGGAAAGGACTACTCATTTTCAAGGCTGCATTAGGTTGGATTGCTGCTATTAAAAAAATTAAGTACATGGATCAAAAAAATACTCACCCAAAGGCTTAAAAGAACACAGGGAATTTCCGCTAAGTGGCAAGTGAGGAGAACCTCATTTTATATTTTAAGAGTCTGCAGATTACATCCGTAAATATAGCATTGACTTTCAGTGCAAAAGAATCAGTGAGCTTAAAGTTTGGAAGTCATGGAAGGTTTCTCTGGGAGTCTACACTCAGTATTGAGACACCCTCATTTGCCATCTTGCCGTTTTTCATGGAGTCACAGGCACAGCATGGCTTCTGCTCCCAAACACATATGATCAGATGTAAATACCCCTTGCATTTAATTGTTCTTTCATGATTGTTTTGTGCTCCTTGTATTAAAAACGCATGAGACATATAATAACAAGACAGGACATGGTAGACTTGTATTTTATTCTCAGCGCTCAGGCTAGAATTTTCTGAAATGTTTCTGGTTCATAATATGGAAGACTGTAATTTGCAATTTCAACCAAAATAGCAAACATTTAATCTGGGGGATAAGTTTGGATCCTGTCGTTCATTTGTATTTTACAGAACCACTTGAAATTGAATGATTTTGCTTACGAATAAAAACTTTTAGCCCCAGTTGGCCTATTACAAAAAGCTGGGACCATTTTATAACCAAGAAAAGAAGCTGCCCTTCTTGCTGCACTCAGCTGTGTGCACGAAAAAACCCAGATTCTTCACTGTTGTCGTTTTAGTACTAGTACAAGATGAACTTTTGCTTTTGAAGAAAAAAAAATTTCTGCATGCCCAAGTGTTTTTTCTTTCTGGCTGAAAGGTTTGCCCATGTCACAGTGGGCTCGATCCAGCCATGGGCATTAAGTTAGTGCTGATTCTTGCCCAAGTCCTCCCTTTCCTTATAATATTACGAGATGATCACTTTTGTGTCTTGGGAAAAAGTCCAAGGAATGTAATGTTATTTTAATTTTCTAATCTTTAAATATTACCTTAATTCCTAGTCACAAGGCCTCTATAAAATGCTAAATATAAGACATTTATCACTGTTTTGGCACTCGAGATACAGGTCATGGCAAGTCTCTATTTGATTGATAAAAGGAACAATTTTTTTCCCCATTCGTGGTGCCTGTGATGCAGTTTTTTAATAATCTACAATGAGATGCACCCAGTTCAAAAATGACACTCTGGTCCTTCAGTCTACTGTCTCGCTAGTATGATAGGTCAGATTTATGAACTACTCATACTTTTTCTTCGTACCGATTGACACATTTAGAGAAAAGTTTACAAGTTAGAGAGAAATGAAAAAGCCAAAAATACTAGCACCGCTAGTCTAATATTTAAGAACCACCAATTATGTCATGAGAATGATTCTTTAAATAAAAAGCTGTGGAAACAATCGAAGGGTTATGAACTAACCTATATTTTGCAGAATAAGGTTCTATATTAATAGCTAATTTGAGGAGACGGAAACACTGCATATTCACCTGGCAGCCCATCCAGAGGTCTCTTGTCTGGAAGACCCAAAAGAATGCAAAGTTGTGGACCACCCTATGCCCAATGCCAGCATTTCTGCTGTCCAACCAATAAGCTGCGATTCTATGAAGAAAATAAATATGTGCATGAATTGGGCTGTTGTAACACAAACCAGGCTGTTCCCTACTTAACGTGAGACATTAGGCTGACATAGAGGAAATGAGTTTTCCTGAGTCCCCAGGATATGATTAGGGAAGCAAACAAACCCATATCCAGGAAGATCCCAGGCAGGAAAGAACAAGACAGACTGTAAAACACAAAGGGGCCATCTCAGTCTTTTGAAAAATCAAGCAAAAGAGCATTAACATTAAGGTTGTAAGAAGATGCCATGGGCTTTATCAGCTTCTCCATGGTCTGACACAATTAGTCCTCTGGTGATCAGCATGCATTTAAAGCAGCCCTGCCTGATAATTCCCTGTGTATGTGAAATGTCTTGCATTTTTTTATGTTTGATATGATTTACCTTTATGTTAATTCCTTAAATTATTTAAACCAAATCTACAATATTCAGAGGAACATTTTGGGTATCTGAATAGCTGTTCTAAGTGGAAGAAAAAGCAAACTCATCCATCTTCTCTGATTTACCCAGAAAAGCAGACTTTCTGGTTTCATTTTCATCTCCTTTATTAGCATAATGATTGTAGTCACTTATCTTTCTCTAACGTTAGTAAATATATTTCTGTTAGAAACTTCTGAAATGTAAGTGGAAATCTATTTAAGACAGTAAAGGAATTGAATGCACCCTTGAAAGTCATCAAATATTGAAAATGAGAGATAATTTCTTAAAACCTGTAATTTGGGTTTCACACCCTGCAGTTAATTCAGTGCTGCATTGGTACTTTGAAAAAATACAGTAACTTACACTTAAAAGAGAAAACAGTCTGCATTAACGCTGCGTATCCTGATACGTACCACGTTTTAACATGTAACAGGCGTTGTGTTTATACCCAATAGTCAGAGACAGCTTGCAAAAATGATACCGTATTCACAATAGAAGACAGCTTTGCCTACCACATAGTTGTAGGTGCACATTTAAAGAGTGAAAATGCTCTTTTCCTCCTTTCTTGCTCAAAAATTTCTTCAGTTTATTATTCTTTAAGTGGTCCCACAGTACATTAAACATAGTGAGAAGCCTTCCTCAAAAATAGGTGAGATGGAAGAAATATACGATTATGTCATTTTCATCAATATGGTAGCTAAAGCATTTCTAAATTCCAGCCATATTATTACCCCTAACCTTACTAGTGAAAGTATATGATTTGTGACAGGAATTAATTTCTTCACATCATTGGAGTATGTTGTGAGCCGTAAGGAGCCGCTAGGATGCAATTTATTTGCAGAGTTGTCCCTTGGCCTTTTGAAATGGGTTATGTTCCACTATTGAGTATTTGCTGTCTTCTTATTGGCAGGATATATCACACTGTTTTGCTTGGCAAAGCAGAATGAACTTCTGGAACTGAAATATGTCCTAGAGAGGAATGCCATGGCAAAAGTCATCATCAAATTAATAGGACCATTTTTCTGAGAGAAAACTTATCTTTGGGTAGTTCAAATTCAGATTTCCAAGAGCTTGGCAGTGACCAAAGGCTGGTGGGGACAAAGGTAGAATACTCCCAAACCATTCTCACTTTCACTTTCCTTTTACTTTTGGTAATAATTAAGCATAAGCTTTATATGAAAATGGGAATCACCATAACATTTCTAGAAACCAATGGAAGCATAGCTCATAACGTCATTTCAAATTAACAAATCCCGTATACATTCTGCAAGATTTCTGGCATAAAATAAAATAAAATAAAATAAAGAATCCTGTGGCAGCTATTCTCACCAAAAACCAACCCTACCGGCGAGGGTCATTTTTAGCAATGCTAGGATTTACCGTACAAAAAATGTCATCCAGCTTGTCACATTGCTCATGCAAGGTGCCCCTATGTGCAGAGCACTGTTGATCAGTGTTTCTCAGTGAGGGTGCCTTTGACATTTGGAGCTGGGCAATTCTTTGTTTACAGAAATGTTCCCCACGTTGCAAGACGTTTAGTATCCTAAGCCCCTGCTAACTAAATGCCAGTAGCATGCCCAGTCACTGTAAAACCAAAAGTCAGAAGCCCTCCCCAGTGTTCAAATGCCCACCTAAGGCCGTACCACCTCCCGTGAATACCCCTGTCTAGTGCGGTTTGAGGACACACAGGGAAACTACCTATTTCAAAACATCGTCCTGACTGCCTTGCATTACTTTGGGCCCTGAACAGTTTCCTTCCCTTTTACTCTTCAAGGCTTCTGCTCCAGGGAAGCTTTAGTTTGCCAGTTCTTCAGGGAGGAGGTTGTCTGGCAGTCTTGTCAGTTCGAGCGGGCATAGTCACTTGGCTGGTCCCTCTTCTGTTCAGGAGAAATTTCAGATGAAGCCAAGTTTCTTCTCGGTTTTGGTCTCACAGTTTCACTTCAGAACTACACTGCTGATCACAATCTTTGTCAGTGTCATGAGGATTGAATTGTACGGCTTAATACACAACTAACAATCCACGTAAACAAAGCCTGTGGTCCATGAAAATCACCAGTAGATTTCACCTGGTAAGGTACATCCCTTGAGTTACAAAGTAGTCACCTCTTTCCCCTCTTAAAAAAGCATTTAATCTACATGCGAATGCTTGAATTCGCCCTGTATAAATATAGTCATGCAGTTCAATTTTACTAAAATTCTGAAGTATGAAGGAAGCGTGGATTAACTGGATGGCATATGTATTGTTCCTACTTCGATGATGGTCGTACACAAAACAAGATGAATTTTACCTAGGTGAAACATTATTAAACTATGCGAACGATACATAAACATACTTATTCTCTGTCACTTTTTATCACCAAAACTGAGTAGTAAATATGTCCTGAAATAATATGCATGAATGGTGGCTTATAGAATGGAATAATTTAGCCACTAAAATTTTTTTTAATATTAAAATTTCTAAATAATCTTTTTCGAGACAGAGCAACTCAGAGTCGATAAAGGTGATTATATTGTGAAGATTTAGATGGTGCTTAAGAATTCTTAGCTTGTTAAATACCAGTATTTTTTTTTTCTTTTTAAGAATAAATTAAAGGGAGTAAATGAGGCAGAATGCCACTGCACCCTCAGGTCAATTTCATGGTATATATTAAAATGCCAATAATATTTGTGCCACTTGCCAATTTAGGGGACTTTTCCCTTACTGGATGCTTTTATTATAGTTTGACTGTATCATTACATTGCTTCGAGAGCCTTCACAAAGAGATGTCACCATTGCAGTGCTAACTAGCATTTGAAAACAATCCGAATAAATCTAGGGTCAAACCACTTTCCTTACTTAAAATATAGGCACTAATTTTTATTTTTATTTTTTTTAATATTTCTTCTGTGGCTTAGAAATGTGCCAGTGTGTTCCAAACATTCTGCACCAGTTTCACCAGATGTAGTACCTAGCAAAAACCTAACCTGTCATTTTTTTCTGTGTCAATAGTGACCTTCAAATAAAGCACTATATGCATTCTTTTGTTATTTCAAGCTTTGGTTTAAGTGGTTAAGAGTGGTAAGCTGTGATCATCATCAGACTGACTGAATGATTCCTGATTTCCAATGAGTAATCTAATTCTACATATTACACAGGTACAATATCTGTGACTGTAAATAACTGGAACTATACACTGATTAACATGACAGTTTCTCTTTTTGTTGTTGTTGTTCTTGATCTGTACTGTATCATAGTATGTGGGTAGAAATACCTCCAAGTATACACAGATATGTATATGTATTCCACTATTGCAACCTGAAAGACAGACTATGTATTATCTTTTTTTATTCCTTACTGGTGTTTGTGTTATTTAAAAAGCAAAATTATGCTCTCCTTAGTTGTATAATATTATAGGATACTTTGCTGTGCACAATTCCAAGTGCCTTAGAACATTGTTTAGCTTTCTTAAGTATATATAAATGCATATATGTATAAAATTGGGAAAAGTTACCTCAATAAAATCATTGGGAAATCCCCAACTTTAGTTTCTTCCAATTCTATTGTATTGAGATAGTGCTCGGTATTTTTTAATTAAAAGCTCACTGAGTTCTCCCCTGTAAAGCAAGAATAAGGTAGTTCTTCTAATTGTTTATTATTCCAACTGCACCTAATTCAGAGATTTCTGTATGTAAGGTCTTGTGATTTGTACTTTTTATTTAAAATACCTGTCTAAGAATTACTGCGCGAAACAGCAACTTACAGTATATTTTTAAAACTTGCTTTTTTTTTTATATCTGAGGATATTTGATGTTGATGTTTTTATTGACATTATACTGTGTAAAAATAAAAGCTAGTCCCTTTAGAGTTTATAATACAGAAAATAAACAAACTTCCTCATTATGCTTACTATTTAATGTATTATAAGCAAAGAGAGGTTGGCAGCATATTTTGGCCAAAAAAGGAATTGGAATATATTTATCACTTTTTCAACAGTGGTTACAAATTGTAACTTAGCCTCCCTCAACTCTGGGATAAGGGCAAAGGTATGAGAGGAAAGTTGACAAGCAATTTGTGTATCATTATCCTAGATAGAAGATATATAAGAGAAGACTGGGACTAAAAAGATTCTTTAAAATTTTTTTTTAATGTTTGTTTTTGAGAGAGACAGCCATGAGTGAGGAAGGGGCACAGAGAGAGGGAGACACAGAATCCAAAGCAGGCTCCAGGCTCTGAGCTGTCAGCACAGAGCCCGATGTGGGGCTCAAACTCACAAACAGTGAGATCATGACCCGAGCTGAAGTCGGATGTTCAACCGACTGAGCCACCCAGGCGCCCTGGGACTAAAAATTTGTAAAGTAGGTTTGAGAAACTGTCCCTAAGTATGCTATTAAAACTTAGCTATACATCCCCAAGGTAAGTATAATAGTTCAACAAGTACTTCCCATTTTTGCTCACACTAAACTAGAGTCTACATTGAAGCATTAATTTCTAAAACCCAGTAGAGGTAAGAAATAGATAATTTTTTTTTTCATTTTACATAACACCGTGATGGCATCAGATTTATTGTGATTGTCTCTTTGCTGGACTCCAACTCAGACATCTGTATGGAGTGGCTGTCACAATGCTGCTGTCCACATGGAAGCCAAGTCCTTGCTCATTTTATGGCTTTTGAACTCTGCCCTTTAACAGGTGGTCACTAAGAGTAGAACACATGAAACTCTAGAGAAAGGCTAAGAACCTAAAATTTGTGTGAAGGCTTTTTTGCTCTTTTGCCAAAAACAGGGACCATTTCTAGGGTTTTAAGGAGAAAAGCTGTAGATAACTTTCACAATTAGAAAAATATCCTAAGGTGGAGAGAACTTGCATTTCAATGCTTGTTAACTCAAGGATTTGTTCCCGGATGGACTTTTGACCTCAGCTGGCCCAGGTCACTCTGAAATAGGAAGCACTCAACATTTGGAAGAATTTGCCCCTAATTATCAAGTAGGCATACTCAGCAGCTCAACCTTAAGTTATAAGTCATCTTCTCCATTGTCAATTTAAATCTGTTACCTCTTTACGTTCAGCCCCTTGATTACCTCTGAAATCTTGGTCTTTGCCTGAGTCTTCCCCAACCAATCCGTTCTTAATCCTGCTACCACATTATTCTTCCTAAAGGATAGGCCTCATATAATTCCTTCTTAGAACTTTCCAGTGAGTCCCTTCTGCCTACTGAATACCTCCCAGGTGCTTCAAGCTAGCCCTCAACATCTGTGGTTTCACCATAGACCACAGTTCCAGATTATTATTTTATTCCTCACTCGGGCCTAAGTGAATGAAACTCGTTGTTTTCCAAATAAATACATCATGCATTCTTCCAACATCACAACTTTGCTTAATTGCCATTCCCTCGAGCTAGAATTGTCTCCTGTTTATTAACATCCACCCATCCTTCTAGGAAGGGCTCAAATGTCTTCTCCAGCTATTGCATTGTAGTTTCTTTAAAGTGTTCAACACTAGGGGCTCCTGGGTGGCTCAGTCTGTTAAGCATCTGACTTCTGGCTCTGGTGATGATCTCATGGTTCATGGGTTCGATCCCTGTGTTGGGCTCTGTGCTGACAGCTCGGAGCCTGGAGCCTGCTTTAGATTCTATGTCTCCCTCTCTCTCTGCCCCTCATACTCTGTCTGTCTGTCTGTTTCTCTCTCTCAAAAATAAAGGGATGGAAGACTAAAGAGCTTAACAATGGCTAAATTCTGAAGGTCCTTCTAACCTTTCTAAAAGAGTTTGAAATTTATTCTTAAAACGAAGAATTTTAAGCTCAGGGGCAACATCCTCAGATTTGCCCTAATTACGCTGGCCATAATGACAAGACTGGATTGGAGGAGGCAATGTTGGAAGCATGAAGGCCATTACTGTTGCCATAATCTTGACTGGAAGATTATGGTGGCCTCAACCAAGGTTTTAACTAAGGGAATGAAGAGAGAGACATAAATTCAAGGGACAGCTGAAGGGTAAAAGTGATTGTTGCCTGTGGTAAATGAGGGATATGGAAAAGTAAAGACTATACCTATGTTTTCCGCTCGGGCAACTTGGTGGATGATGGTGATGCCATGTGCTGAAATAGAAGGCAGCAAAGGTAAGGTTGTGTGAGTGGGGAGTGTGGGGACAGAGAGCCAGGCCAGGAGAGTGGAGGAGGTATGGAGAGGTGAGGCATTTAATTTTGGACGTGAAATTCAATTTGGATTGTCTGTTGAGACACCCACACGTGGGTAGATGTAAGTATTCAAGTGGATATATGAGTCTAAACGTCAGGAAGAAGGTCTGGCCTACATAGAGGAAGTTGAGAATATTAGCACATGTAACAGAAACTCTGGAAATGAATACACCTCCCTAAAGATAATGTAGCTGAAGACTAAATAAATTAGCACAATGAAATTCAATGAACTCTTTTTTCTTCACCAGACTTTGTCTCCAAGACCATAAAACCATTTCATTTATACATCATCTGAGTGCTTTGGAGAATATATGTATTTTTAATTTTAACTGGGTTTTACTGGTTAGCTTAATTTTAAGTAAAATGGAGTAGTGTTTTATGTACAGGGTTAAGTTGTAAAGCAAATTATATTTGAAAATATATTGTCTCAAATACAATGAACGTACATATATTTCAATAGGTTCACACAGACTATTTTTACTTCAATAGTGAAATATGTGGCTGGTTCTGTAATTCAGCCACAGATGAGGAAGTTAGTTTACATTTAAGTACTATCTTGTGTTAAAAAAAAAAAAAGAAAGAAAGAAAAAGAAAAAACAAGCAAACCTTACCTGAAAAAAACAAACAAACCTTACCTTTAAGCATAAGAATTACACTCAGCACAATGAGATGCTCATAAGCACAGGGAATATAGTAATCGAGGAAATAGTGGTCAGTGTCTCACCCACATTCCCAGTATGAGTTCATTGATGGAAGGCAGGGAGAATCACTCAATAGTAATGATGGTAATCTTATTTCTTTCTCATTTGCTGAAAACATACAGTTAAATTCATAAGTTGAACTCATGGATGATGTAAGTACCCCATATTTTTTCAAAGTTTGTCTCCTGTCTCAATAGTGTCATAGGCACTTAAAGGAGACTAATGATTTGTGAGCTTTTAATAGCCCAAAGCTAGAATGAGCATAACTGAATCATACCAAAGAAAACTCAAAAATCATGTTATAATTAGAAAGGCACAGAAAAAACAAAAAAAAGGATTAATATTTCCAAAGGGTATTCACCAATGAAATGTATGTACTTTCAACTCAAGGAACAGGAGTCAGTAAACATAAAGCCAAGAAATATTATGAGTTTGTGCTGTTAAAAAGGATTTTTAAAAATATACAATTACTGGGGATACAAGCTAGCAAAATAATCTAAGTATGTAATATAAAGGACCTGAAAGGTACTGGGACTTGAGAGAAATCAAAAGAATTAGAACCCAGGGAAGCTGACAAGTTGGGTTAAAAGGCAAGCTGGGAGATTCCCATGATGTGAATCCGATTTGAAGCAAAGCTCATGTTCCCGGACAAATCCCAGGTGCTGGGGGCCCTGATTTCAGGACACGGCCATCCTGAGGCTATCATGAAGTTAGGTGAGTAACTTACACTAACCTGGAAGAGGACAATGCTAACCTTCGCTGAGTGCTGAGCACAGGCCAGGCACAGGCCCCAGAAAACGTGTTTTCTCATTTAATCCAACAACGATTCCTATAAGGTAAGTATTAATAATATTATCCTTCCCGTTTTACGTTCAGGTGAGAAAACAGAAGCCCACTCGCCACCCCAAGTTACACAATAAAAGTGAAACAAACCAGAGTCTAATTTCAGCGAGTATACCAAGCATACTATAGCTGTCATTTAATTTGTGCTTCATTGGAAAATGATGCATTTCCAGAGCAGCACGCACTTCCATTTCTGGTTTTGTGAGGACTTTGCGCCTATCCTTGCCTTTGAGCTATTTCGCAACTTTGTAAGTTGTAGAAAGCTGACGGTAATGTGGAATAATTCTTGGCTCCAGACACATACATAAATTCTGCCCAGTGGAAGTTCAACTGTCTTCCCTAGGTCACTGGGAAAGAAGCCAGTTTTGTCTCCATTTGCACATTCTTCTCAGTATTCCTGCTCTTTAAACGTTTCTCTGAATTGTCCTCTGAACTAATTGTAACATCTTGTTTCCCTCATTAAAAATGTGTTAAATAAAATCTTTACATGTGCTCACTTTATGCATATATTTTTTTTAATTATTTATTTTTGAGAGAGAGACAAGAGTATGAGAGGGTCAAAAAGAGAGAGAGACACAGAATGTGAAGCAGGCTCTAGGCTCTGAGCTGTCAGCACAGAGCCCGACGCAGGACCTGAACCCATGAACTGTGAGATCGTGACCTGAGCCGAAGTCGGACGCTCAACCGACTGAGCCACAAAGGTGCCCTCACTTTATGCATATGTATGAGAGTCATGGGTTTACCATTAAAAAATTATTCTTTAACAATGTTTATTGGACAAGATTATATTAGTATTTAACCTGTCTCATTTTGGTTTTTTTTTTTAAGATTCTGTTTTTTAATGTTTGTTTATTATTTTAATGTTTATCATTTATTTTTGAGAGAGAGACAGAGCACAAGCAGGGGAGGGTCAGAGAGAGAGGGAGACACAGAATCCGAAGCAGGCTCCAGGCTCTGAGCTGTCAGCACAGAGCCCAGCATGGGGCTTAAACTCACAAATTGTGAAATCATGACCTGAGCCGAAGTCGGATGCCCAACTGACTGAACCACCCAGGCGCCCCTGTGTATTTATTTTTGACAGAGAAAGAGAGAATCCCAAGCAGGCTTTGGCTGTCAGCATGGAGCCCAACACGGGGCTCGATCCTACGACCTGTGAGATCATGACCTGAGCCAAAATCAAGAGTCAGACTGTTTGACTGAGCCACCCGAGCGCCCCTTAGAGATTTTATTTTTAAATAATCTCTATATCCACCATGGGACTCCAACTCACAACCCAGAGATCAAGAGTCACATGTTCTATCTGCTGAGCCAGCTAGGTGCCCCACTTTGGTTTTTAACTATCCTTACTTTTTTTAGATACCAAACGTAATACTTCAAATCTTCACTGTAAACATATAAACAATAAAATACATAAAATAATGTAAACTATTGTGTCTTTTTCCATTGTTTACGGTTATAAACAATGAAAAAATATGTCAAATAGACCTCTAACGTTCCTGTAATCCCAGCTCCTGATGGAAAATCGCTATGGCGAGTTTGGTACATAGTCAACCAGATAGTTCTCAATGCTTGCACTATGATATTTCTGTGTAACATGTTTTCTATTTATAATTTTTAACAACAATAAATGCCATTTGCATAGTGTTCTACAACCTGCTTTTTATTTCATGGCGTTCTACACCCGCTCTTTTTCTGACTGAATAAGTGTCCACATCCTCTTCCTTAGAACAGCTTCATAAGAGATTATGGTTATTAATTTTTTTCAATTCATCCCTTACTAGTGGAATTTTAGTTGTGTTATTATTGTCTAATAAAAACAGTGCTACTGTGGACATTCTGGTACATGATCTTGATGCTCTTTCCCTTTTTATATATTAACTATCTCCATTAGCTCTATTAATATTGTCAAGCACGTAATTTATAACTCCTAAAGTTACTGCATCACTGTCTAGTTAGTTTGCTGTATTCAAGCAAGTTTTCTCCACTTTTTGTGTGCGTTGGTTTCCCGGTGCTGGGGGTCTTTGGGCAACACTGACGGAGAACCACTGCTAAGTGTGATATAAATGGTGTTAAGACAGTAAAAACAGTTCAATGGGAAAGTTCATTTCTCATAGAAAATACAAAATTTTTCAAAGCCTAGACTAAACCAGAAATTAAAATTAAGTTAATTAAAATCCTGTTGGGGTGCCTGGGTGGCTCAGTCGGTTAAGGGTCCAACTTTAGCTCAGGTCATGATCTCATGGTTCGTGAGTTCGAGCCCCATGTCAGGCTCCGTGCTGACGGCTCAGAGCCTGGAGCCTGCTTTGGTTTCTGTGTCTCCCGTTCTCTCTGCCCCTCTCCTACTTGTGCTCCCTCTCTCTTTCAAAAATAAACATTTTTAAAAAATTAAAAAAAAATAAAATTCTGTTTAATTATTTTGAAATGGATGCCATTTAGTAGAGCATACTAATAAGAGACTAGGTGGTTATTTATTAGTGATAGGAATTTTTTTTCTGTGTTAAGACAAGGTTTTGTATATATATACTATTTTAATGAATGCATTGTTCTAGATACTGTATTAAATATTAAATGAGCTCACACATATATAGTATAGCTCTAATGCAAGCAAGCTCACCATATGTGTCGGCTTTTTGAAATAGGGTATGTTGTAATGGTTAAGGGTGCAATTCTCCGGCTACACCTGAATTCACAGTCTGGCTTCATCATGTAGGGTTCTGTGCTCTTGGGCAAAAGTCCACTTAACTTTATGTTCCTCAATCTTTAATCTGTATATAACAAGAGAATAATGATAGTATATCTCTTAAATCCTTCCTTAAGAATTTAAGGAGTAAATATATGTAAAGTGCTTTAAACAGTGCAATTCTTATTGAGCCCTTACTATGCTATATGCCCTGGGGGAAGTAAATTAGGTAAGACAAAAATCCTTGCCCTCAAGTGGGTTTCTGCAACTTGAGTCTAAAGACATTTGAGAATGGTACGGGTTTATAATTTGGCGTAACTGAGTAGTCACAGGGTACAGTGAAAACATTTAGGGTGGGCCCTAGTTTTGAAGAGTATAAGTTTCCTAGGGGCAGAAATGGCTAAGCTAACTGAACAGGAAGGCGAGAGAAAGAAATTTTCAGATGGGCACAAGAAAGTCCATCTGTTTTAGGTACATTTGGGAACTGCAAACAGTTTGACAGGGCTGAGTCATAGAGTGACGTGTGGGGAATAGGAGACACAACACTAAATTGATGGGTAGAGGCCAGATGATAGAAACTCTCAGCTGCTATGCAAGAGTTTGGACTTTATCCTGAGGCCAGGGCATAGACATTGAAAGGCTTTGCACAGGAAAATGACATGATCAGATCAGAGTACTAAAAATGATAAATTTGATAAGAGGGGTAATGAGGTGATATCTTTGGCTATTTAAAAAGTAGAATGGACAGAATTTGCTGGCTGCCTGCTTTATGGTGGTAATGTAGCACATGGTTAAGGGTGTGGCCTTCTTGACCAGATGGGCTACGCATCTAACTTTTCCATTTATTGTGTGAACTTAGGCAAATCACTTCAGTGCTCTGAACTTCAGGCTTTATAAGATTGGCTAAGTGTCATCTAACTACAGATTTATCAAGGGAATTAAATGACATAATGAATACAAAGTGAGTGGCACAGTGTGCCTAGTGTATTACTACATCAGTAAATGTATACAATAACAGAATATTACTCAAAAATTTAAAAACCAGCCAGTTATGGTTAAGTGGTCAGGTCTAGTCAGACTCAGGTTTAAATCCCCACTCTGCCATTTACTACCTGTAGGACATTTCCTGTGCCTCAGTTTTAGTATTTGTAAGATGATGAAAATAATAGTGCCTCTCAAAGTGTTTGGTAAGGAAGATATGAGATAGTTGAGGCAAAGTGCCAGCATATTAATTCATTTAAACAGATTATTTATTGAGTATATGTGCCAGGCACTATTCTAGGCCCTGAGAATAGACAGGCACAGTAGTAAATAAAACAGATGAAAACAGCACATGGAGCTTAACTATATCAAACATCTGGCACATACAAGTGTTAGGTATTCTATCTGTTACAAAGCATTATTCAAAGACAAGTTCTGTGGTCCTAATCTAAATTATTTCTATAATTTATATTGTAATAAAAGAGTAATATTCCATAAACATTTGTAATAGTAATAGTAAGACAGAGAGACACAATCCAAGATAACTCAGACATTGTAAAGACGCCAGGTATTGGAAAGGGGAAACACATATTTGAGGAAAGATTTGCTGGTTAAGACGATGACTGCATTAACACTTTCTTTTTCCCAGGAAAAGCTGGAAGCGCGCGCGGGCACCTGCCTGAAATCTTCCTAAGAAGGTGTGATTATAGCCTATTTGCTTAAACCACGTTAAAACATTTGAGGAACGACTTGAAAGAAAATAAACATTAGTTTCCTTCTTATAAGATAAGGTATGCAAACACCAGAGATTCCAGACATATTTATTTAGTTCAAATGCCTCTACTTACAACAGAATCTCGGGGGTTTGTGCACCGGATGTTTGAACAAAGACCTGATTAAGCATGGTGCAGCCTAGAATAGCGAGGCCCTGATCCTCCGTTGCTAAGGCAACCAACTCCGCGCCGGCCCAGAGGAGATGGAACCTGAAACCTCGGTGACCCGGCGGGTGGCCACCTTCCTTTTGTGTGTGTGTGTGTGTGACCTGGGAGGGTGGCCACCTTCCTTCTGTGTGTGTGTGTGTGTGTGTGTGTGCGCGCGTGTGTGTTATGGGTGAGAATAGGCCAGGAATACAACGGTCAATGGGGATGCTAGATACGTTGCCTGCCTCTATTCTCGGTAGAGGGCGCTACAAAAGCAAGTTCCTCTAGAAACAGCAACCCCTCTTTCGCGCCTCACCGCCACAAAAGCGCCCAACACTCCCTTTCCTAGCTTACTTAATTTTGGCCGGAAAAGCCCCGCCCCCAAGGGAGAAAATAGCTCCACCTCCCAATAGCTTCTCGCGATCGTTGCGACGGAGCTAGCTATGGGTAACTTCCGGCCGCGACGGCTTCAGCTCTTCGGCGATTGGCCCATTTCCACCGTCTGCGCTTAACTTCCTGTATGGGTTCCGGGGTTGCACGTGTGGAGAGGCCTAAAGACGCAGCTGGGATTCGGGCTTTGCTGGCGTTTTGGTAATAGTCATTTTCCCGGGGCTGGCAGCGTGCCGTCGTCACTCTTCTCTGGAGTGAGCGCCGCGCAGCTGCAACATGGTGAGCACGCCTCGTTGTCTCGGGGACGGGGCGCTCTGGTTTTCCAGACGCCAGGCGGCTTCCTCTGGTGCCAGTGGCTACTGCGGCCAGGGTTTGGGAGGGCTGGCCCAAAGGTGTGGGGAGGCGGCTTGGCGGCCCTGTGCCCCGTATGGGTCACCCTTACCACCGTGGGCATCCTTTGCAGTTTAGAGTGCTTCTCCCACGGCCAGGCCTCCCCGGGGAGTGGAAAGAAGAGAATGGCTTCCCATTTATCCCAAGGGGCCTAAAAAGCCTGTGAACGCAAAACACAAACGTATCACCCTGTGCTTTCTGCAATTGGGAGGGCGAGTTGGCTGGTTTCTCCAGACGTTGGAATGCCAGTTGTCTGCTCATCGGTGTTCTCGGCATAGGCAACTTGTGGGAGAGTCTAAGTTTGGGCCCGAAGCAAGATGGCTTACTCAACTGGGATGATGCTTTCTCAGTTTAGGAAGTCAGAGTTGGGTAGGGTAATAAGAGTGTAGAAATGATGAATCTTACTGTAGTTGTGCAGTCCTGGTTTCACTTAATAGTTGGTACGCGCGGTGCATAACTTGCTGGAAATGGTCTTCCCCAGATTTTCTGTGGCAGGCTCCTCCTTGTCATTCTGGTTCCACCTGTCGGGGACCTTCTCTGAGCACCCAGTCTAAAGTAACTGTTAGTCATTTGCAAGCTACTGTGTTTTATTTTCTTTACTTGAAATCTTTTTTTACTTATGGTTTGCTTGATAAGAGTAGGGACTGTGACCGTCTCATTGCTGTATCCCCAGAACCCATAACAAGGTTTGGCACAAAGTGCCATCAAATGTTTATCGAAGGAAGGTAAGTACAGATTTTCTCCAACATTGTTGATGTTGCTTACCACAGAAATGTGAGTTTTAAAAATCTGTTGACCCTTTATGTAACTTCCTGAAGGTGCCTATGTGGACTGTCGTCTTTTTTATTCTTTTTCAACGGCTTATTCTGATTCCGTTCCTTTGAAGCCTCACAGGAAGAAGAAGCCTTTTATAGAGAAGAAGAAAGCTGTATCTTTTCACCTGGTCCACCGGAGCCAGCGAGATCCTTTAGCCGCGGATGAGACTGCACCCCAGAGGGTTCTATTGCCCACACAGAAAGTAGGTCCTGTTGTATAGCCAATAAGTTTGCGGGCGGACTGTCAGTTTTTAAATAGTTAGCCAGCTGCTATTCTCAGACAACTGTGATCTTCTGGGAAACAAAATCTGTGACTTAATTTTCAGTAAATGTGCTGATTTTTACGTCTTGGGTATTTGATTGAGAGGATAAAGCATCTTTATTTGAGATGTTTAAATGAGCAAATGTTATAAAGTAACCGTGGATATTTACTAAACTAGCTACAGTGCTGCATGATTATTTAGGGCACATCTTTGCTTTCCTGTCATTTCAAAACCACGGACTCCCTTTTGGAGTGATGATAACCTCATCACTTCTCTCATGAGTTAGCTTTAAAAATGCCAGGAAACCTTTAAAAAGTTGACTTGATGATTGTCAGAGTGTAAGTGTTGGTAAATTTGATAGGAAGTCTTGGAGAACATTGACTGTATCTAGCTTTTTAGTAAAGCCTGCTTGTGTTGTATGTTGGGAAGGGTTTTTTTGCATATAAATACAAGAAATTGTACTTACTTTTCAGGACCCTCTGGTCTTTTAACCCTCCAATTACGTCATAAAATTCTGTGTGTGTGTGTGTGTGTGTGTGTGTGTGTGTGTGTGTGTGTTTCTTGGCCTGAATTTAAAAAAAAATTTTTTTTTTAATTTTTTAAATTAAAAATTTTTTAATGTTTTAAATTAAAAAGGTTTTAACGTTTTTTATTTATCTTTGAGAAAGAGAGAGAGTGCCAGTGCGGGAGGGGCAGAGAGAGAGGGACACACAGAATCCAAAGCAGGCTTTAGGCTCTGAGCTGTCACCACAGAGCCCAGCACTGGGCTGGAACTCATGAACTGCGAGATCATGACCTCAGCCAAAGTCAGACGCTTAACTGAATGAGCCACCCAGGTGCCCTGGCTGAATTTTTTTAATTGAACTGTAGTTAGACATACAATGTTACATTACTTTCAGGTGTACGGCATAGTGATTTGACAAGTCTGTACCTTAAGCTGTGCTTACCACAAGCATAGTTACCATCTGTCACTGAACAATGCTATTATAGTACCATTGGCCATATTCCCTATGCCGTACCTTTTATTTCCACGACTTAACTCATTCTATAACTGGAAGACTATCTCCTGTTCCCCTTCACCCATTTGCCCATCCCCCCACCCTCCCCTTTAGCAGTCATCAGTTTTGTTCTCTGTATTTATGGATCTGCTTCTGCTTGTTTTTTTTTCTTTTTTTAGATTCCACACATAAGTAAAATCATATATGTTTGTCTTTCTCTGACTTACTTCGTTTAGCATAATACTCTTTAGGTCTGTCCATGTTGCAGTGGCAAGAACTCACTGTTTTTGTTTTTATGGCAGAGTAATACTCCATTGTGTGTGTATGTGTGTATATATCCACACTACATCTTTATCCGTTCCTCTGTCAGTGGACACTTGGGTTGTTTCCATATCTTGGTTGTTGTAAATAATGCTGCAGTCAACATGGGAGTCCATATATTTCTTTCAAATTAGTGTTTTCATTTTCTTTGAGTAAATCGTAGTGGAATTACTGGATTATACGATATTCCAATTAATTTTTTGAGGAACTCCATTCTCTTTTCCACAGTGACTTCACCAGTTTATATTCCCACCAACAGTGCACGAATGTTCCTTTTTCTCCACATTCTCGCCAACACTTGTTATTTCTTTTTTTTCTATCTTGGCTTGAATTGTTGCACAGAAATGTCTAGTAGAAGCAGTAATTGTTTTCATTCCATTTAACTTTTATATAGCACTTGGGTTTAGAATCTCTGTTTTTCCTGAGTTTTCAAGAATTCTTTGTCTCATTCTTATTAGCCACATCTTTCGTGTGCCACCTGCCTCCTATTCTGAAAGCTGTGTTCACTGGAAGGTTCCTGTGGTTTGTGCTTGGAAGAGGTGCTGATTCCATTTTGTTTATTATCCTAGATAAATGACGAAGAACGGCGAGCAGAACAGAGGAAGTACGGTGTGTTCTTTGATGATGGCTATGACTATCTGCAGCACCTGAAGGAACCATCTGGGCCCTCAGAGCTGGTTCTCACAAGTGCCTTCAGTGCACCCAACAGAAGAGACGAAAAAGAAGGAAGTTTAGAAATTTCAGTAAGACTTTTTATCAATATGTGTGGGAGCAAGTGAAGAAACCACCATTTATAAATCAAGATAACTAGGGCGAGAAATGGTGTCAATCTGAACACAAAAATAAGCCACGCTCTCACTTGAAATCATGTATGTGTGTGCGCGCGCATAGGAGAGAGTAGGCTTCCTGTTCTCTGGTGGCAGCGGTTGGAAGTTGCAGCCTTTGACGGGGTTAGAACCTTTCATTAGTAGATGTAGCCATGTTAGCACCTTCCAATAGAGGAAAAGGAGCTGACATTCGATGCGTTAACTATTTAGTGTCATAAACTGTCTTCTAAGGTGGAACTTAATTTTTGTGGAATGTTCAGATCTTTAACAGTTGTAAAAAGCTGTAGGCTGACCAGAAGAGAATAGAAGCAATAGATATCATAATGAAGTTTCTGATACTCTTCTCAACAAAAATGCAGTGTACTTTAATTTTTTCTTTAAAGTATAAGCTAGAGCACATATTTCTGTGAAATTAGTACTACCAACTTAAGTTCTGTTTCCTTGTTTATGTTTGGGATACTCGTGTCATATGACTTTATCTTTTTATTTAGTATTAGTATACAGTAAATTTTCCTGTGAAACTTTTATATCATCTAACACTTAAAAAAAGCTATTTATTTATTGGGTTTGTTGACAAAAAGAAGAGTTAAAAAGGGCACGAATTTCTCCTGCTTCTCATTCTTCAATCCTGTCATGGTCTAGGTATTGTTTTCCTCAGTGAAGTGTGATCATAGCCCCTTCAGTCTCTAGCTTGTTGCTTAAGGAGAGTCAAAGGGGTTGCATTTCAGGGTATCATCCCAAAGGAAGGTAATAACTGCAGCTGCTCTCGTTCACTCCCTAGGTTGTAGCTCTCTTGTAAGGCTGCATAGTCCACTCCACAGCCCTGTCCCACTCCCACTGGGCTGTGTCCCACAGCCCACTCCCACATCTCTGTCCTAACAGAACCAGCTTCTGTACTGCTTCTTTCCCAAGGTGATATTACTATCAGGAGTAGGGTAGGTATCTTATTGGCTCACCTCCTTCCATGACCCAGTGAGGGAGGGAAGAGGGTCTGGTAGTGCTTCACCTTTATCTTTTTTTTTTTTTTTAACGTTTCTTTATTTTTGGGAGACAGAGTGAGAGGGAGACACAGAATCCAAAGCAGGCTCCAGGCTCTGAGCTGTCAGCACAGAACCCAATGAAGGACTCAGATCCATGAACTATGAGATCATGACCAGAGCTAAAGTTGGATGCTTAACTGACCGAGCTACCCAGGTGCCCCTTGCTTCAACTTTATTTTAGGGAGAAAAGTCTTAATAAAGTTCTTACATTTTTCTGGCTGAATTGTATTGGCTTTTAAAAGATTAGCTTTTTAAGGGGCACCTGGACGGCTCTGTTGGGCTTTGGCTCAGGTCATGATCTCGCGGTTCACGGGTCTCAGCCCCACGTCGGGCTCTGTGTTGACAGCTGCAGAGCCCAGAGCCTGCTTCTGATCCTGTGTCTCTCTGCCCCTCCCCCACTCATGCTCTGTCTCTGTCTCTCAAAAATGAATAAATTGTGAAAAAATTTAAAAAATTAGCTTTTGAAAGATTAAGTTTTAATCCTCAGTTAATTTTGGATAAAAGTAATCACTGTCTAATTGGCTTTGTAAGAGAATAACGCTCTTAAATGGATGCTTCAGTGATATTTACAAGGGTGAGTGAATTCTATTTAAAAACAAAAATGCCATCTGTTTTCTGTAGCATGATGCAAAAATATGGATGGGTCCTTTGTGCTTTTTTGATTTTAAGTATTTTGTAACAAACTGCCAAAGTTGAGTAAACCAGAAATATTGAATAAACCCTAGAAACAGGAAATGAAGCAGTACAGAAGTAGTCCTGTGTGAGCAGCTCGATTGTCACATGAAGGAAAGGAGGTCCTGCTGTGGTAGAAAGCAGCTGGGCAAACTCAGCAGAGTTCACAACTACTGCAACCAATAAAAAACATACACATTTTTTAAAATGTTTACTTTATTTATTTTGAGAGAGAGCATGAGCAGGGAGGGGTAGAGAGAGACAGTCCTAAGCAGGCTCCGTGCCGTATCAGTGCAGAGCCCGACAAGAGGCTCAATATCACAAACTGAGATCATCACCTGAGCCGAAATCAAGAGTCATGCGCTTAACCAACTGAGCCAGCTAGGTGCCTCCACCTTTCTTTTTTAAGAACGTAATCCCTAAACTCTGTGATTGTGATTCTTTGACTGTTTTTCAAAATTCGAAAAATACCTCCAAAGGTGAATTCACTAAACACAAGCTGATCCTCCCTTTTATCTTTTTAAGGTTTATTCATTTTTCAGAGACAAAGTGTGAGTGGGGGAGGGGCACAAAGAGAAGGAGACAAAGAATCTGAAGCAGGATCCAGGCTCTGAGCTGTCAACACAGATCCCGACGTGGGGCTCAAACTCCTAGACTAGCAAGATCATGACCTGAGCTGAAGTTGGAGGCTTAACGGATTGAGCCACCCAGGTGCCCCTGATCCTTTTTTTAATCCCAACTTCCAAGAATAGATAATCAGAATATCTTACAAACAAAACAAAACTACATACATATTTTATAATTTTTAAAAAGTAATTTATCAAAAGTCATTAAATTGTGCACTTTAAGTGGCTGAATTGTATCATATGTTAATCCTATCCCAGTAAAGCTGTTTTTTCTTTAAAAAAAGAACTCTGTAGCAGAAACCAGATCTTTTCCTATACTTTATGCCACCAAGAAGTGCCTTTTGGAAGCTAAGTTTGCTTGGCGTGCACTACTCCATAGCTTTTACTCATGCTCCTCAGAGGTATCCGGTTCCACATGCTCCATGAGCCAGCGAGAACCAACATCTCAGCTATCTGCCTGCTACTAGACTGAGGATATGGTGGGTGATGAGGTACATGAGACAGATAACATGTGGTGCCCCTCACATTGGTAACTATTTGATTGAAAAAAGATCAAACAGAGCATAAGGACCAGTCAGTTATATGTGCGAGCGTAAGTGGAGGTATTTGTGTGGTATGAAGAATGAAAAAGATTTCACCCAAAGGAAAGTTCTGGGAAAGTGATCAAGAAGGCCTTCATGGAAGAGGGAGAAACTGAGCTGGACACTAAAGGGTGGGTCGTATTGAAGAGAGGAAGGAAACATTCCAGTTAGAAGGGGCATAGGTAGTAGTTGGATCAGTGTGTGACATGTGTGCTCCATGAATTACTTTGAATTATCCCATGATGTGAGGAACTGGACCTGAGTTACATGGCGGTCATCTTACCAGAGGTACTGAGTAACAGTAATTTGGATACGTAGAATAGGCCTGGATTTTACAGACCCTGAAAATCAGGAGTGAAAAATCAAAACCCATTACAAGTTTGAGAAGGTCACTTTATAAAATATTACAGGAGTGTTAATCCGGAAGTGATGTGAAGGTTGGATTAGGTGTGGACTAGCTAAGCAGTGGTGGTAGTAATCTACATCTTGGTTAGCCATGAGCAAGGTGGTGCCTGAAAGACTGATGTGAAATCACTTTATACAAGAGAGTTCAAAGGGTTCTAGGGATGGAGAGATGATTTATGACCATCCCAGGATTTAAGATATCCAGTTCAGGGAAATGCTCTGCTATTAACCAGAAATTGGCATGTTATCTCAGTTTAAGAGGGAAAAGATTAAATTTTGAGACGAGGACAGTGGCATTGCAAAATCTGGATTTGAATCCCAGAACTTCACTTAACGAGCACTTTGAGGCAGGCATGGCATTTGATCTTTCTTAGCTTTTGTTGACTAAAACATGCTGGTATCTCAAGAGCATTAAATGGAATAATACTGGAGAACACTTTGAAGTATTGCTTTGAAGCTGCTTGTTGCTTCAGCTGATGGAATATACATGTTTAAGATATTTAACTGGAGCATAAGTGGGAGAGAATGCAGGATATAGTTGTATTAATTTTCCTGGGACTGCCATAGCAAATTACCACACATTACCACTGGGTGGCTTAAAACAACGGAAATGTAATCTGTCACAGCTCTGGAAGTCAGAAGTCCAAAAGTAACCTTTCAGCAGCATTGCTTGCGTTGTGGGGGCTCAGGGCAAGAACGCTGTCCACACCTATCTCCTCGCTCTTGGTGGTTACCAGCAGTCCTTGGTGTTCCTTGGCTTTCGTAGACCCATTGCTCCAGTCCACTTGAATCTTCCCATGGCATTCTCCCCTGTGGCTTCGTGTCTTCACATGGCCTTCTTACAGGGACACACCAGTCTTGATGAATTAATTAGGGCCCACCATAATCTCCTGTCACCTCATCTTAACTAATTACATCTGCAAGGATCCTATTTCCAAATGAGGTCACATTCTGAGCTATTGGGTAGGCAAGAATTTGGGGTGGGGGGAGGACACTTCAACCCGGTTCAGAAGTATTTCTGAATCTAACCATTGTGTAATTTCTCTTTCAAGACCACGGGAATTCAGTTGCCTTCATCAGTATTTGCATCAGAGTTTGAGGAAGATGTTGGATTGTTGAATAAAGCCGCTCCTGTTTCAGGTGTGCTTGATTTCTTGAACTTTTCAAGTGATTTGATCTGTGTTTTACAAACAAAGCATAGTAATGATAGTTTTTCTGTCTCTGATAAAGTGATGAAACAATTTGAGATGTGTGTAAATTCAGATTAGCGGTCATTAGGAAAGGATGAGTGAACAGGATACTTTTTCATTGCCATCAAATTCTTAGTCTTTGAAGTTCCTTTTTGGAGAGGAAAGTAAGAAAACTGTTTTTGGAGATCCAGTAGGGGAATTTTAACCTGGACCTAGCCTCTTGCAGTGGAAACGATGATGTTCGGTTAGCCTTAACATGTATATAGACTTGGGGACGCTTGGGTGGCTTAGTTGGGTGAGCATCCGACTCTTGATTTCGACTAAGGTCATGATCCTAGGGTTGTGGGATTGAGCATGGAACCTGCCTGAGATTCATTCTCCCTCCCTCTCCCCCCTGCTCATGCACTCTCCCTCTCTCTAAAAAACAAAACAAACCCCCCAAACATACTTATGATAGACTAAATCTGCTTTCAGAATTTCTCCCAAGAGTGTATTTTATGGAGGTCCATTTTACCACGTGTTGCAGATACACTGAAAAGTTGTTTTATTTATTTTTACTATCAACATTGTATTTTAGAACAAACAGAAGTGATGTTTGGTATTTTCTCTTGAATTGTCTTAATTATTAATATTTGCCTTGTAGCATTCATTCGTTCATTCCAC
Source organism: Panthera uncia (assembly GCF_023721935.1). NCBI lineage: Eukaryota > Metazoa > Chordata > Mammalia > Carnivora > Felidae > Panthera > Panthera uncia. The sequence goes on from NW_026057580.1 coordinate 98,036,936, forward strand.
AGATTTTTGAGTTACCACTATATGATGGGCTCTGGGCTTAAACCAGAATAAAGCATGATATCTGACTTCAGGGAATTTATTATGAGTTGGGAAAGATGGATAATAAAGAAGAAATTACAGTTAATTGTGCAAGTGAATAAATGGTTTAGGTAATAGTGGGCAAGTTGTCCTGGAGAAAATGGTGTCTGTTATTTCTTAAGTAGAAGTTAGGCAGGTGGATGAGGAGGGGGGGTGGGAAGGAGAGGATATTCTAAATAGGAAGCTGCATGTGCAAAATTGAGAGAACATGAATACAGGAAACCATATTTTAGCATGCCTAGAATGAGGCAAGAATTAGTATGAAATGAGGCTGGAGAGTCCAGCAGGGGCCATGTTATGAGGGGGGGTTGGAATGGAAGCCATGTCAGTTTATTTGAACTTGAGGTTTTTCATAGACTCTATTTTTACACACAGAAGACCATAGCTGAAGAAACAGGATTTATGAAACTCTCCTAGGCTAGAAGTTTAACAGGCCACACATACTTAGAGTTACTTTTTTTTAAGCTTATTTATCTTAAGAGAGAGAGAGCAAGCACACATGCACCAGGGAGGGAGGAGGGAGGGAGGGAGGGAGGGAGAGAGAGAGAGAGAGAGAGAGAGAATGAGAGAATGAGAGAATCCCAAGAAGGCTCCATGCTGTCAGCACATAGCCCGATGTGGGACTCCAACCCACAAACTGTGAGATCACCACCTGAGCTGAAATCCAGTCAGACATTTAACCCACTAGCCACCCAGATGTCCCAATTTGAGTTACTTCTTACAGGTGAATTTAAAATCTGATTCTAGGGGCGCCTGGGTGGCGCAGTCGGTTAAGCGTCCGACTTCAGCCAGGTCATGATCTCGCGGTCCGTGAGTTCGAGCCCCGCGTCGGGCTCTGGGCTGATGGCTCGGAGCCTGGAGCCCGTTTCTGATTCTGTGTCTCCCTCTCTCTCTGCCCCTCCCCCGTTCATGCTCTGTCTCTCTCTGTCCCAAAAATAAATAAAAAATGTTGAAAAAAAAAAAAAATTTAAAATCTGATTCTAACTGCAGGTGTATGCTGTGAATTTTATAAGTAGATGAAGTTTAATATAGTCTGTAATGCAAGAGGTTTTAGGATTTGAGTACTGAAGCCAGAGGTATTTTTTCCCCATCTCCTCCCATTCAACCCTCTCTATGTCTGTTCCACACTAGACTAAAAGTTTTTTTAAATTTTTTATTATTTTTTTTAATTTTTTTCAATGTTTATTTATTTTTGAGAGACAGCATGAGTGGGGGAGGGGCAGAGAGAGAGGGAGACACAGAATCTGAAGCAGGCTTCAGGCTCTGAGCTGCCGGCGCAGAGCCTGACGTGGGGCTCGAACCCACGAACTGGGAGATCATGACCTGAGCTGAAGTTGGATGCTTAACCAACTGAGCCACCCAGGTGTCCCTGAACTTAAAGTTTTTAATCATTTTTTTAATCCTCAATACATTGATAGATAGAATGTGGCATAGAATAGGTACTCAGATTATGTTACAGAAAGGAATGCTGTTTTCTTGGGAATTAGTGCTCAGTTTTTGTTTTCCTTCTAGGACCTCGACTGGATTTTGATCCTGACATCATTGCGGCTCTTGATGATGATTTTGACTTTGATAATCCAGACAATCTGCTGGAAGATGATTTTATTCTTCAGGCCAATAAGCCAACAGAGGAAGATGGAATGGATATACAGTACGTGTTGTTTCTTTCAAATTGGGAATGAACTGACTGTTGGTTCTTCTGTAGGGTGGTATCTATAGAATGTTAAAACTGCAAGAGACCTTTGAGAACATTTAGTGTGAGGCTTTTGTATTTTAGAGCAGAAAATGTGAGACTTGAGGTCTTTACAAATTGACGATAGGTGGGGCTAAAGTCCAAGTTGCCTGATGGCTGGTTCATTACTTTTCCAGCCATACCAGACAGGTCAGGCAGCACAGCTGTTCCTGCCTTAAACAGGAATCCTCCCTGAAATACCCTCAAATTTTACTTGTGTAAAGTCATTTGGTTCTGTTGTTTCTCAAGTTGTTTTGACAGTTAATTTATGACTCTGACTTTAGGAAATCTGAGGCTGAAGATGACAGTGAGTGGGAAGATGTGGATGATGAGAAGGAAAGAGGTAGAGATGACGATAACTATGGCTCTGCGGGCTCATCAGATGAGGCCATGTCTGTCCCTGGAAAACCTCCTGGGGCTGTAGAAAATCATTTGTTCTGGGAAGAGGAAACTAAAAGTCGCTTTACTGAGTATTCTATAACATCCTCAGTCATGAGAAGAAATGAACAGCTGACTCTTCATGATGAGAGATTTGAGAAGGTAAGGTCCCCAGATAAGGAACCTTTTGATACTGGTTCCTGGTAAATTTCTTATGACATCGGAACTCAAAGCCAAAACTTTCAACATTAGAAATCGCCTGTCTTATTAAAACAGATCACAAAACCATCCTAGTTTTAATTCTGGAAAGAATGCATATAGATCTGAGACAGCTGATAGAACTTCCTGACTTTCCTTAGAGAGGTTTGATATTTTGATAATGAGAGTCTGACTCCAATCCCCAAGATTATGCTGTTTTCCTCAAGCATTGGCCTGAGCATAAACAAAATTCCATTACTTTTCTGTTTTTTTGTGTATGTTTGCTCACTGATATAGCCCCAAGTCTAATGTGGTATCTGGCATATGGTAGGAATTCAGACTGTTCAGCAAATGATGAATGGGTGGATGGTTGGTTTCCTTTAGAGTGAATCTTAAAGGTTCTAATTTTGCTACCTTTTCACTAAGTACCAGTAGGTGAACTGTTACTACAAATAACCTCACTCTTCAGGATTCACATCATCCCATTTACTCTTAACAGAGTTTGAATAATACAGTAAACATCTAAACAAGAATGAAATTTGTAACTAAGCCCCCTTAAAGTCTGCATAATCACTGCATAATCTGTAGAATCTGAGGTAAAGATTTCTACCTAGCATTGTTCTCTAAGCTGGACAGAAGGATCATCTTTCACTTTCATTAAATGGCAGCCTATTTTCCATCTAAGTGTAAGTCTTAAAGTACTGGGTAGAATGTCTTCCACATACCATTGTAATGGTGCTTGTGATCTCATGGTAGTGCTTAAGTAATTGTGTAGAAAGGAAATTAATGTAAAAACCAGGGCGCTTAGCTGACTGAGTTGGTGGAGCCTGCGACTCATGATCTCAGGGTTGCGAGTTCAAGTCCCACCTTGGGTGTAGAGATTACCTTTAAAAAAACTTAAAAAAAAAAAAGTCACATTTTAAATGCTATAGTTTTAAAACATTTTTTTCATGGTATCTTTTCTCTTTATATACAAGTTTTATGAGCAGTATGACGATGATGAAATTGGAGCTCTGGATAATGCTGAATTGGAAGGTTCCATTCAAGTAGACAGCAATCGCTTAGAGGAAGTCTTGAATGACTACTATAAAGAGAAGGCAGAGAAGTACGTGCCTTTTCCTTGTTCACTTACTTTTTTTTCACTTTCATTTTTCTGCATGTTTTCTTATGGTCTTAATGCATTTCCACCCATCATTAAAATAGTGTTTATTGTCTCAAATGGAGGGTAGACTCAGCTCAAGACAAAGTAGTATTTTCTAGCTCTTAGTTCCAAAAGGTTTTTAAAAACCATAGCAGAGATAAAAGATGAAAAACAAAGTATAATTGTTTTGCAAGGGTCAGATCCTTGAGAGAGATGGTCTTTAGATTTCTGAAAACATTATTTTCAAGTTGAGGAAAGCTATTGGATTCAATAAAGCTGAATTTCTCTAGAGAGTGAGTAGGTAAGGATTCTTTCTGTCTTTATTTCTCTTTTTTATAGGAGGAAGGGTGATGATTAGATATTGGGTACCAGAGGACCAGAGTTCTAAGTCCATAGTTGAGAGGATACAAGAATGAAAGGAGCATCTTGGTTACGGGGAACACTGCCCATGTCAAAAGAACATTCTGAGAGCTTTACTTGATAGGATTATTTTATTGAGAGAAAGTGTTAATGAACGAGGAGACTTCGTACCTGAAGTTGGTATGGAGCTCGGAGGCATGACAAGCAGGGTGACTTTTCTTTCTTTCATTTTCAAATAAAGTTTTTAGTTCAACATCTGAATCTAGAAAATCACCCAGTCAGAATCTATATTAAGAAAATGGTATGTTTCCTTCAGTGTTGACTCACATTTTGATATTGAGGTTCAGAAGCTGACTGTAACTTTGGGTGGGAACATACTGAGAACCACTTTCTTTATGGCTCTGACCTGAGAGTCAACAATTGAAGGGCTTGAGGGTTAGAGTGGGGAGGTGCAAGATCACATTCCACTTGGAGAATAAGGTGGTGCTTTTAGCCTCCGTGGCTGAAGAATTCTGACTTCTGATTATATATGCTCTTCTTCTCATCTTTCTGAAATGCCAGGCATTCTGAGAAGTTGATTTTTGTGGCTCATAGAAAAATAAGAATTTGTCTCTCCAGCCATATTAGTATAACTTTATGGCCAAATATTTGGCAAATCAGCATCCATATTGAGGTGATTTTTCTGCGAGAAACTAATGAAGTGTTTACGTCTGCTGGAAGGGTCTCCTATTCTGTGATCACTATCACTTGCAGATCCTACAGTGGAACAAGGGCTACATATATTGAGTGAATTGTTTGATCACTTTGGAGAGACAGATTGGGTAGTAACTTTTCGAGGCTTTAAGAAGACCATGTTTTAGGAAAGCTGCCATCTTGTTTATTGTAACCTTGCAGAGATCTCTTTTCTCTCAGCGGAATGAACGTTGGGGCTGGGGAGAGCTGGGATTTTTTTGAAATGCTGTTGTTTCTGGGGCGCCTGGGTGGCTCAGTCGGTTGGACGTCCAACTTCGGCTCAGGTCATGATCTCACAGTTTGTGTGTTCGAGCCCTGCGTAGAGCTCTCTGTTGACAGCTCAGAGCCTGGAGCCTGCTTCAGAGCCTATCTTCCCCTCTCTGTGCCCCTTCCCCGCTCTCACTCTGTCTGTCTTTCAAAATAAAGGTACACACACACACACACACACACACACACACACACACAAATTTGAAATACTGTTGTTTCCATAGCTCGTCAAACATCCATACCGGTTTTAGTAACATACAGAATAATAATGGGTGGTGTTTTGTTTTTCCCTCTTTTGCTGCCTTTTTCAAAAACTCAATCAAAAGTTGTGTAAAACTGAATACTCTGGAACCCTTTGAGGATCAGGACCTGCTAATGAATGAACTGGATGGGTCTGAGGAGGAAGAGATTGTTACTGTAGTTCTTGAAGAAGCTAAAGAGAAGTGGGATTGTGAATCTATTTGTAGTAAGTATTTTGGTGTCCTTTTTACTGATAAAGGTATGGTAGTGATTTTAAAGTATTGAATACATCAGTATTTTGAAAAAGTATGTTTTCTGTGAAAATGATTTAGAAAAAGTAACATTCCTGTTACTAAGTTGCAAAAAATTTCAAAACATCTATAATAAGAGAGACTCTGCCATTTTGGCCCCTACGCTATAATAACAGAGACTTCATTAAAGTATGAAAAGATCAAAGTTGGGAAGATAGTAGGAACTCAGTAATGTTTTCTGAATTGAAAGTGTTCTTATTGATACGTGTTTATTTGGTTTTTTTTAAAGGTACATACTCCAATTTATATAACCATCCGCAAATTATCAAGTATCAACCAAAGGTAAGTCCTGGTGTCCTGAGCTACTTGAAGTATGCAATGCAGAAAACAGTGGACGAGTCATTTTTTCACGGTAGCTGTATCCTTTTGTGGCTGGAAACACTATTGGGAAGAGCAACACATGATATGTCATTAGTGAGCTGTGTGTGTGTGTGAGCTCTTTTTTAATAGGAATGGGAAATGACCTTAGTATGATTTTTGTTTTTATTTCAGCCCAAACAAATCCAAATATCTTCTAAAACAGGAATACCTCTCAATGTCTTACCTAAGAAAGGACTCACAGCAAAGCAAGTTGAAAGAATGCAGATGATTAATGGCAGTGATCTGCCAAAGGTGTCAACCCAACCTCGATCTAAAAACGAAAGCAAAGAAGATAAAAGAACGAGAAAGCAGGCTATAAAAGAGGAACGCAAGGTGAAGTACTTTTCTCAAATGGAAGATTTACAAAGAGCTTATGGGTGCAGTGGTCATAGAGATTTTCTTTTGTAAAATTAGTTTGCGTTTGTTTGAAGATTTGAATAACACTAATGTATTCTTATACAGGAACGGAGAATGGAGAAGAAAGCTAACAAATTAGCCTTCAAACTGGAGAAAAGAAGGCAGGAAAAGGAGTTGTTGAACTTGAAGAATAATGTTGAGGGTCTCAAGCTATGACAGTAGAACATTTAGGAAAAGGTGCCTTCCCCATTGGGGCTCTTTGTTATGTTCAGTAATGTACAAGGATCTTCAAAGAGACAAGAGTGTGTAATCTGCCATTTTTACTAGCAAGTATTTATACTACCAAGTTTTCTGTGCCATCTGTCTTGTAAATATTGTAACATTTAAAACATATTACAAACGTAGAATATGCTCTGAAATAAATGATGTCACAAATGTGAAATGTTTGGATGAGTTGAAGGAAAACATCTTCATAATGTAAATGGAATTGATGTATTCTTCATTTATTTGTATGATTGTCCCAGCTGTCTTTTGCAGATGTTCTCAAATATTTCTTTGAAACCTCTCCACTCCTTTTCAGGAGTTAAGTGGTTTAATTTGCTGTATGTAGAAAAGTGACCCCAATAAACCCCATTTTGAAATGCTGTGTGGTAAGAGTTTTCCTGAGAAGATTCCACTGGTAAGAAACTAAGTTTCCCCTGCTGTATGCAAAGGCCTATTTCAAAAGGATGGTAAAACTGAATATTAAGGTTGTTGGGACTCAATTACTGGATGACTGACTTTTGGAATTTAGGAACAGTGAAGACAGGAAGCAGAAGAAGAAATAATCAAGAAAACTTCCTTGGCTTCAGTAAGTACCTGGCTCAAAATCAGAAATATTTACTTCAGTTTAAACTAGAAAGTTTGTCTTTCAAACATTATTTAATGCTTGGAATCGTTCACATTTGATTAAAAGACATAGTTGAAAACTTTCCTTATTTTTTTGGTTAGGTTTTTGTTTTGTTTTTTTTGGTTTTTTCCCCTGTAAAACCTCTTCAAGGCTCAAGCAATGACACCATCACAATTGTTAATTATTTGGTAAACTGTGACTTCCTTGCAACAGATGAGTTGTTAGTGACTCTTGTTCCTGTGTCCATGACTAATGTGTTATCTGGACTGTTCTGGAAAAAACAAAAAAAATCCGTGGACACTGTTGGTCTGAGTTGGGAACAGAATGGCTGAGACAGAAGCATTTTTAGCCGGTGAGCTGCATTTGGTAACTAAATTATTAGAAAGGCTTTTCTATAATTCATTTGGTTACAACGTTTCCAAACTTGGTGGGTGTTATTTTGTTCTGTTTGTTTTAAATTGTAAATCTGGGTACTCAAGGATTTTTAAGAGCTGTGAAAAACAGTCGCATTAGGTACTCAACCTGCACTGATAGACACTCAGCAGAAGAGCTTGTCTTTATAGAAATAGACTCTGACTGGGGAGTGTATGTTTAAATGTCAGTCTGCAGAAGCACAAGGTCAAGTGATGGTTTATGTTAATAACTCTGTGAATGTATTAAATCCTGACAAGATTGACCATTTATTTTGGTAGCTATCTCAGTTGAAGGTATTAAAACCAGCAAACCGTCAAGAATCTTAGACTTGGAATATTATTTTGACTTGATATTATTCAGATTCCTAAGGAGCCTCTTTTTTTTACTGTGTGTGTGTGTGTGTGTGTGTGTGTGTGTGTGTGTGTATTTTTTTTAAGTTTGAGAGGGATAGAGAACAAGAGCAGGGGAGGGGCAGAGAGAGAGGGAGACAGAGAATCCATCCCAGCAGACTCTCCGCTGCCAGTGAAGAGCCTAATGCGGGGCTTGAACTCAACTGTGAGATCATGACCTGAGTCGAAACCAAGAGTCAGATACTTAACCCACTGAGCCACCCAGGTGCCCCACCTTAGGAGCTTCTCATATCACTTCACTTGATTCAACACATTTAAATCCGCACATGTTATATTTTGCAGTCAAGGAAAGGTGACTACAAGCCATGAATCTTGCTGATGTATTATTGTGACTTAGGCTGGTTATCCTCCAAATTTAAAGATCATCTTTCTATTCTAGAGAGCAAAATTTACATATTGTGGGTTATTTTGTAAAATTTTGGAGTATTTATGATTTGAGTTATTTATAAACAATGGTTGGGAACTTAACAGAAGGTCCTTGTGAATGTTGGAAGTCCAGAGCGATAAGGGGGCTTTTGCCTTCAGAGACCGCATTATCTGTGGAGGCAGGGTGTGTGCAGCAGAATCTGACCACACGAAGTCACTCATAAGTACCACTTGAAATGGGGATCTTGGTACTTGCTGTTCCCCTTGAAGTGCTTACCTCAAATAAAGCTTACTTAAGGTTGGTTTTCAGTTGTCACCTCCAACTATAAGCTTTCACCTGACCGTATTTAAAAATAGCAACATCCCTCTCCCACATTTTTTACGCTCCTTCCCTGCTTTATGGTCTCCAGAGCATGTGTTGGCATCTTGTTTTTCATTCTCTCACTATGGCAGGGAATTTTTGCTGCTTTATCTGCATGGTCTAAAACAACTTGTGGCATTTGATAAATGTTCACTAAGGAGTATATAAATGAATGGATAGGGAAGACATGTCACCACTGCTTAAACTTGGGAGGAACGCTAGGACCTAAGCCTTCAGGTTAGCTAGGAGAAAAAAGGCCTGAGGCATCCTAGGTAGAGGGCAAAGTCATGAAGAATTTGCCTGCTGTACTGGAAGCCCCTATTTTGTATGAGCTTACTTTTTACTTGTTATAAAGTCACTTTCAGGTACTTCAAAACTGTTGTTTTACAAGTTTAAGTATCAAGAGCTATTACCACTTGTGTATATTGTTGTGTGGCCCATTGTATCCATACCTCCATTGTGATGTCATCAAATCATCTCAGGTAAAGGACAGACAGCTCCAGCCATCTTGTAACTTTACTATTATCAGTACATTTATGTCGCTTTTTCTTGCGCATTGATTAGTATGTTTTATCCACCTTGGTTGTTACAATGAAGAATCAGGATAAGGTAAAAATTCTAATGGCCTTAACTTTCTTTTTCTTTTCTTTTTTTTCTTTTTTTTAAGAAATAGAACATACCTACCTGTGGTTCCATCCTCAATTTCATTCCCCTCTTTCCCCTCAGGAACTCTTAAGTACTGTCTAGATTATATTAATCATCACCTGTATGGTATTCCTAAATACGATATCTTGTGTAGTGTAGTTTTGAAACACTAATCTGGCTTTATGAGGGCAGTATTTACTACCAGTTGATGAAGGCATGCTTGAGCTGAATGGTCTCTGAGCCTGAGTTCCACGTCTAGAATTTACAAGAGCCCCAGGTGGAGATGTCATTGAGCCAGATGATGAGTGAATCCTAGGGAACACAAGTCCCCTCAGTTGAAACATCTTGGATATCCTGCATAAATATGCTTAGTGGCTGAATGCTCATTTTATATTTTCTGCTTCTAAGGTCACCATGATCTGAAGATCAATGCAGAACCTTCCTGTGGAGTGAAATGGGTGTCCTCAGCTCATGTAGATGTCAGAATGGGAAGGGAAGAACAAGCACTCCAATGGGACATGGTCAAATAAGCCAAGTATAGAACAGAATGGGAGCCAGATACACTAGGACATACTGTCCTCCCATTAAAAGGCAATGAATATCTTGCTCACAGCAGCCTTCAACCTGGCAATTTTTCATTACACACCTTCAGATATGGACTGGTTGCCTTCTAGTTCTTCCAGCTGTTATCTTGGGAGTTACTTTCCCTCTTGTGTTGAATTGCCTATCTGCTGTATGTTTTACTCACGTTGTGGAGCACATCCTCCAGTAATTCTTGAGAGAGGGTATGTGGGAAGTCAACTTCTTGAAACCCTGCATGTTGAAAAATACACTCAACTCTCATATTTGATAAACAGCTCGGCTGGGTATGAAATTATAAGTTGTAGATTATTTTCCCTCTGAGGTTTAGAGGATTTTTCCCCCCATTTTATAAATCTATATGGGAATCTGAAGCCATTCTGATTCCTAATATCTTGTATGTTGTTATTTTTTTTCATCTCCGTAGAATTCTGTCTCTAACATTCTGAAGTTTCACAATGTTACAGATCTATTTTCATCTATTGTGTGGTGTCTTTTCAATGGAGGCTCATGTCCTTTCACTTCTGGAAATCGTTCAAGTTTTTTATTTTCTTCCCTGTGTTTTCTCCTTTTTTTCTCTTGAATTGTTATTTGGAGTAGGACCTGCTGGACCAGAGGTATTCAAATTGCTTATGTTTCTCTCCCATCTCTGTGCCGTTTTACTCTACTTTCTGAAAGATTTCCCTAAGTGTATCTTCCAAACTTTGTTGAGTTTTTCATTTTTCCCAGAAGACTTTTAATTTCTAAGAGTTTTAGTTTTTATTTAAATTGCTTTTTTATTTGTTTTGGGCTTACATGCTAGAGTTTTTCTTCAGATCTTTGGAAATTCCTGTCTGTTGGCTCATTAAGACTAGAGAAAGAGACACTGGAAATTCTGAATGGATAAGTGACATTTGATAATTTTGAGCTTTATTGTAGTCTGAGTGAGCTCTTTGGGTATCTTTCCAGTGTTGGTATCTTTAAGTATTTCGTCATGGAATGGTTATATTCTCAGGGAAGTTTTCATTCTGCCTTGAGAGTCAGTCTGGTAGGCAGAGTTCTGTGAGCCAAGTAGAGGACGGGGATTTGGAGTATTCTCTGCTTTCAGCATCACTATTCATGAAAGTAATCACTACGTTAATCACCATATATGCACACATATGTCATCAACCTTGATTAATTGAGTCTCTATTTGCAAATTTGCCTACTTGCTAAAATTTGAAAACCTGAAAACAATATTGTGGTGCTTTCATGGTCATTTGCAGACCTGCACATAGCAGTTAAAAAGTTGAGTCACAGGGCACCTGTGTGGCTCAGTCTAAGGTTAAGTGCCCACCTTTTGCTCAGGTCATGATCTTGTGGTTTGTGGGTTCAAGCCCTGCTTCTGGCTCTCTGCTGTCCATGCAGAGCCTGCTTCGGATCCTCTGTCACCCACCCACCCTCTCTCTTTCTCTCTCTTTCTCTCTTTCTCTCTCTGCCCCTCCTCTGCCAGTGCTCTCTCAAATACAAATATTTAAAAGAAAAAAAGGTGAGTCACCCGACATGCATGTTCTCAGCAAAATTAGAACAAAGTGATGCCCTGCCTTCTTGTTTCAGCTCTCATCCTGTAAACAAGTGTCCTTTTCACAGTCTGTGCCACATTTTTCATATTTTTGCAATTTTTCTTGGTGATTTTGCTGTACAAAATGACCCCCAAACACAGTTGTTGAAATGTACTCTAGTGTTTCAGAGTACAGGAAGTCTGTGATGTGCCTTATGGAGAAACTATGTCTGTTAGATAAGCTTCATCCAGGCATGAGTTATAGCATTGCTGGCTATGAGTGTTCATGGTTACTGAATCAACAATATATATTTATACAAGGTGTCTTTAAATAGGTTGATAGGTTGATAAAAATAGGGTGACCAGAGGCTCACAGGACCTTGACACTGTATTTCCCCTAGAAGTAGTAAGTCTGTATTTGCCCATTCAGTGCTCACAGACACTTTATAGAATGTAACTACCACAAATAAATAATCAGGCAACATGAGGCGCTGCTGAAGACATGGGTAGGCAGACCTCCTCTTTCAATCCTTTTGGGAGAGTAGATAGGCTGCAGTTGGAGAGGGCAGTCACCCAGAAGGTATGGGGGGGGGGGCGTCTAGGAATCCACTTCTTTTCAGAACTCTTTCATCTTGGCCCTCCATATTTTAGCAGGCTCTACCTCATTTATCTCGTCCTAATTCCAGAGATACTTGCTGCTCTGGCGATTCCTACAACTTTGAAGGGTTCTGCAGTGTTGGTTGGGAAGTGGATGTTGATGTAGTTTTAAGTCTTCTGGGTCACTTATGTCTATCAGTTTTCCAGAGTCCAATTTTTTTATTGTCTTCCTTCCTCCATGACCTGTGGCTCTCTTTGTCTCTTTTCCTTTACTGCAGTTTTTTGGGGACTTGGGGGGAAAGCAAAAACTGATTTGGGTGTTCTCTCTGCCATCCTGTCTTAATTCCTTTTTTTTCTTTCCTAACTCATGTTCCTGAGATAAGTTAATAAGTTGTTACCCCCTTCACCATAGGGCCATGGAAGATGTTGATATTGGTAGTAGTTGTATGTTCTGGACTGCAAAGGACAACGTAAGAGTTTTTTGATTCACTGACAACTGAATAAGAAAACGTCTTCCTTTTCTTTTTTCTACCATGCCTTTGTAAGGACGTGTGGATTGGTAGGTGTCTGTACAGAGCATTCTTTTTTTTTTTTTTTTTTTTTTTT
>NW_026057580.1:98049575-98093602 GCF_023721935.1 Panthera uncia
ATTTTTGAGACAGAGAGAGACAAAGCATGAACGGGGGAGGGGCAGAGAGAGAGGGAGACACAGAATCGGAAACAGGCTCCAGGCTCCGAGCCATCAGCCCAGAACCTGACGCGGGGCTCGAACTCACGGACCGTGAGATCGTGACCTGACTGAACAGAGCATTCTTAACTTCCAGCTCAGAAATAGTAGGTCTAGTCAGAAGTAAAATTTTTTCCAATTTCATTACAGCCATAATCCTCTCCAGGCTTCTCATAAAAATTTTGAACCGAGATCTTTGTGATGCTTATTTTTTATTGTTAACATGCTAAACAAAACTGTTGATGGCTTCCAGATCACTTTATTTTCCTTATTTAAAAAATTGTCTTAAGATTTTAAACCAATGTATAAAAATAATAGCCAATGTATAAAAACAGTGGCCACTTTAATAGTCTACTAAGTAATACTCCTCTTAGGGTAAAGACAAATAGCTAAGTTGGTACTTACTGTTTTAGAATATTTCCTATCAAAGGGTTCTTTTTAAAAATGTCAGTGTTTTAATTTTTAAAACAATAATGAGTATTCTTTGTAGAAAAATTGAAAATGCAGGAAACTAAACGTGTACCTTTATTATCACTTAGGTGTGTGTGTCACATATATGTGTGTGTGTGTGTGTGTGTGTGTGTGTATCTATACATGTAATGATCTATTTCCAGTCTTTATTTGTAAATATATGAATAAAAATGTATCATTAACATTTTCCATGTTATTCTCCCACAGATCGCTTTTAATCACTATATTCTCATTCACTGATTGGCAACCTATTTTTTAGTATAATTTTTGACTTTGTAGGCCATACAGTCTCTGTTAAGAACTACTCTACTGTTGTAGTGTGAAAGCAGCAATAGATATTATATAAACAAATGGGTGTGATTCTCTACTAATAAAGCTTTATATACAAAAACATACAGTGCCAGATTTGGCCTACTGGCCACAATTTGCTGACCCCTAGATGTTTTTTTAAACTTTTTATTTTGATAAAATTAGTGCACAAGAATTGCAAAATAGTAGAGATCCCATTCACCTTTTACCCAGTTTCCCCAGTTTAAGGTCCAGTTTAACTAACTATAGTACAATATCAAAACCAGGAAACATGCATTGGTACAATGTGCATTTATAGTTCCAGACCATTTTGTTACATGTATAATAACCACAACCACATTATAGCTACAGAACTATTGCATTACCCAAAGGTCTCCCTCATTGTATCCTGTATAGTCGCAACCACCTCCGTGCCTTCCTTGTTGGCAATCACTATTTTCCATCTCTATAATTTTGTCATTTTGAGATTGTTACACAAATGAAATCATACAGTATGTGACCTTTTGAGATCGGCTTTTCTCAGCATTGAGATCCATCTAGGTGTTGCATATATCAATAGTGTTCTGTTGCTGAACAGTATTCCAGGGTTTGGATGTTAACAGTATAACCATTCACCTGTTGCAAGGCCTTTTGGTTGTCTTAAATAATTATTTTAAGGTTCTAGTGATCCTATATTCTATGTGATTCAGCATTCTGGAACAAGTACTATAGACCTCATTGATCTCCATGTTTGGTTTAAGTGACTTAGGCACGTGTTCCCTTCCTTATAGTCAAGCTTCAGAATGCAGTATTCCAGGTGTTCTGTTGAATATTGTATCTCATTATTTTAAACTCATTGAACTAATTAAAACTCATGGATTTAAATCAGAGGCTATTTATCCTTCAGGGACTTCCATTTGTTTTGCAGGTTAGTACTGACATATCTGCATTTATGGTAATGGTTGGATACATAGTCTTAATACTTGTAGAGACAGAGATTCAAGTGTTGAGTCTCAGTGTTATTGCTTACTACCTGTGGTCTTGAGAAGTCCCCCAACTTTCAATCTCTGTTTTCTTATCTGTTAAAAAAAAAAAAAAAAAAGAAAGAAAGAAAGAAAGGTAGTACCAACTCTGTCTTGCAGGGCTGCTGTGAGAAGTAAAGGAGATTACATAGGAAAAGCGTTTGGGAAACAGGAAAACACTACACAAACGTCACAGTAATAATCATAAAAATCATCCTTCATTAGCAGTTTAGAAAAAGCAGTTTTATAATTAAGATGACTACCTTTTATTCACTAGTAAGTGTGTGGAAGGGTGGAATATTCTTGCTGAAAAAAAAAAAAACCACAATTTTAAGACCCAGTTTTACAGAGTTAGAAGGCCAAAAGAACAGAGAGGAAGAGTAATATTTCTGTATGCTGTAATGGATGACCTGTGTTGCAAATACAATACCATCTGGCAGATGTGAGAAGAAATCATTTAAATCAACAATGTCTGTAACGAGCTACCATCTGATTCCTGTTAATCAGTCCTTCCTTTTTCAAACCTTTTCTTGGTTTCCATGACCCTGTTCTCTCCTGTTTCTCCTTCTGGCTTATCATCCTCATCTTCTTGGCCCTTAAATACGGAGTTCCCTAGGGATCATCCCTGTACTTCTCTTTCCATGACCTCTTCCCTGGCAATATCATGCCTTTACATCACTCTCCAAACAAAGCCTACATCTGTGTCTCTAGCCCTGACCTCCCTCATTTCCACCCTGCTGGCTGGATGACTCTCTCAAACTCAGTATTTCCAAAGCTGAGGTCATTTTTCTTACTAAGATGGCCCCTCTTTTCAAATTCTGTTTGTCCACAGCCCGACCATGTTCTGTGCCCTTCAGCACTGTTCTCTCTTTGCCACTTCCCCACTCCCTCCACATCTAGTCATGTTGTCAGTTCTTTGAGCCTGGTGTCTCCCATTTCCTCTTTTCTTTCCAGTTCCAGCCTGCACCTTTAGCTTTTTAACTGAAATCCATCTTCCCTCCCACCACAGTCCATTCAGCCCTCCTCACCTTTGTCACGTGAACCTTCCACAGCTCTGTTCAGATTCTTCTTCATGTCAGCGATTGTTCCCCTTGTTTGTAGGATAAAGCCCAGATTGTTAATCTAATACAAAGTCCTCTCCATGATCAGCTTTTCTTTTTTTTTTTTTAATTTTTTTTTTTAATGTTTATTTTAGAGAGAGAGAGAGAGAGAGAGAGCATGAGCAGGGGAGGGGTAGAGAGAGAGCAAGGGAGACACAGAGCCTGAAACAGGCTCCAGGCTCTGAGATGTCAGCATAGAGCCCAATGCGGGGCTTGAACTCGGGAACGGCGAGATCATGACCTGAGCCGAAGTCGGACGCTCAACCGACTGAGCCACCCAGGCGCCCCCATGATCAGCTTTTCTAATCTTTATGTATTCAACTCCAGGTGAACTTTAAGTAATAGGAAGCAAAATCTTCTCAGAATTCCATGTTTTCCTTTTCTTTTGACACTTATCTAACTTTAATGTAATTGATGCCCACATTCTTTTCTGTGCTGGACGTATGTATTGTTTCTCTCAATATTTCTACAGAGTTGCAGGTAGCAGATATTTATTGAATGACTGGTCTTGTGGTAGAAACTCAATTCTTGTTTGGCCCATACATTCAACAAGTATTTACTAAGCACCTTACTGTGGGTCAGGTACTTTGAGACATGGGACATATGTGGGTGCAATCTTGTGCCTTTTTTTTTTTTTTTAATGTATTTGACTTTATTCTTCATTTAACTTTTAAAACACTATAGTTGAATATCAATAACAATAGCAAGTAGTGAGCGTATTGTGATTATAGTCCTTCACTCATTCACAACCGTATATAAAATGCCAGCAGTGAGTGTTCTTCACTGACCTCAGTAAGAGGTCTGACACCAACACCACCCCTAGGATGATGCTTATCCTCACATGCTTCTCCACTGTAATGATCCCATCTTTCTTGATTTAGATGGAACTCCTCAGTTCTTTCTACTCGGTCCTTTTCATCAGTATTTTATACTCTCTCTCAGGTAGGAGTTTTTCCTGCAAAACTCTTTGAGAGAGAGAAAGCCATTCTCAGGAAAGTTTACCTTAAATTTGATTATTAGGTGATCCTTTACATATGACCTATGATAAATTGCCATGCCTTCATTTAGCACACACACAGACATTGCACTCTAGTAGGAATCTCAAAGATGTTAACTGTTAGATAATTGATCACTTTTTAAAAATATTTATTTATTTTGAGAGAGACCGTGTGCACAAGTGAGGGGATGGGCAGAGAGGAGAGAGGGAGAGGATCCCAAGCAGGCTCTGTGCTGTCAGCGTGGAACCCAGTGCAGGGCTTAATCCCACAAACCCGTGAGATCATTGACCTGAGCCAAAATCCACAGTCAGACGTTCAACTAGCTGAGCCACCCAGGTGCGCCAGTTAATTTATGACTTTATACTAAAGTATTAACTTTGTACTTCTGTCTAAAGCAAAGCTATCAGGTGCTTAGTTTAGGAGTATATTAAATGTACTCTGGTTGCCTGAAGGATATGGAATTTACCTGTTTAGTGAAGTGAGAAGTCTCTGTTAGAAGAGGAAAATGGGTGAGTTCATGAAATATCTTCCTAAGAGAAGTTGGTGGGGAGGGAAAAGAGTGAGGAGATCAAGCTATTGAGGTCCCCTCCAGTTAGTCATTTCTTCTTGGGCAGGCAGTTCCACGAAACTAACATAATGTGCTTTTGGATCTTATACAGATGGCAATCAGGAGTTACTTCCCTGTGAAGTCTGTGCAAGACGCTTTGCAGCAGATGTTCTGGTAAACATAAAGACATTTTGTAGATGTGTTTCGTTGGAGTTAAATGAACTGTCAAGTCGGTGAGGAGGCTGTAGCGGCAAAGATTAAAGACAGATGTGGAGAGAAAGCGAGGGAAGAGGATAGGATAACCTATGGCTGGCAGGCCCGGAGGACACTGAGGCGGATAGGTGCCACCCCATTCAGAAGGGAGTGTAATTAAACATGGTACTCTTAGAAAAAGGATGCCAGATGAAAGTGTTTTGGCACAGCTCATTGTCTCTTGAGAGCTTTTGGCTCTTTTGCCTTTTCTATAAGCATCAAAAATTCAAATTTTAAGGCCAAAGCACCAGGGAAATTAGCTAGTCAAGAGGAATGAACATTGAATTTGGAGCATCTGGAAACTTGGCTTTTAGCCTCAAATTTGTCACTAATTCTGACAAGTCCTTTAACCTCCCTCTGTTTCCTGCTTTGCCACGTATGAAGACAGAACCTTTCAATTTTCAGGGGTTTTATGTAATTTGAACAAAATGGATGTAAGGCCTGTTCCAAGGTTTAATTGTTAATCAGATTCAAGCTAACTGCATGTCGAGTCCCCTGATTGATGCCTATAAAGTGGAATAAAAGCTTAATTTATTTAAAAATTGGGGAATCAAACAGGTATTAGACTTCGGTATTCTAAAGAGATGCCCAAGAAAAATGATTAAAAAAAAAAGAAAACAACTTAAGGTGATAATACAATTATGAGATTGAACATTTTAGATCAAGGAGACATAAGCAGACTTAAAGGTTTTGGACCATATACCTGACTACATTTGGGGCAAAAGACTATATAATAAGGTTGTAAGTTTTGTTTCTCTGGGGAATTTTAAAAATGAAATACCTGTTCTGATTAACTATAGTTAGCGCTTCCTGAATTTAGAAACAGGAGTTCACAGGGCCTGTTGTGGCCCAGGAATCCACCGGTGTGCTGCTTTTTTGCCAAGCCAGGCTTGCACCCCATAAGGATGAGTTGCAGAACTAGGAGGTACCATTCCATTTGAAATGGAATCACTGAATGTCAAGTGTGTCTTGCGTCTTCTTGGTTTTTACTTTCTAGGCCTATCTCCAGGCTACAAAGAGCATTTGATCGAATGATGTGATACCTTTCTCTCCTTTAATTTAAAATGGAGGGGACGCCTGGATGCCTTAGTTGAGTGTCTGACTCTCGATTTCAGCTCAGGTCATGATCTCATGGTTTGTGGCTTCAAGCCCCCACATCCAGGCTCCGCAGTGCAGAGCCTGCTTTGGAGTCTCTCTTCCTCTCTATCTCTCTCAGAATAAATAAACTTAAAAAAGATAATAATAAAATGGAGGGCACCTGGCTGGCTCAGTCAGTAGAGCATGTGACTCTTGATCTTGGGGTCATGAGTTTGAGCCCTACATGGGGTGTAGAGATTACTTAAATAAAACTTAAAAAAATAAAATGGTATGGCTTGTTTGTAACCAAGTATAGGGATTTTTTTTATAGAGTCCGTATTTTGTTGGGTCTGGACAAAGGAACTGTGTGTTAACCATTATGAGTTCCATATCCACCAAGGAAGAGGCCATTTAGTGGAAAGTTGTTGGTATAATTCTATAGCAGTGATGCCCTAGCAGATCTTGTAAGGGTGGTACACAGGCAAAGCTCTGTTTGTTGGTTCCGTTTTTTATGTACTAGAAATGTTGACTACTTAAAGGATTACTTGGCTGGAGTAAAGAATGTTTTCCCTGACGATTATCTGTTAAATGTTAAATATTGTAACATTTTAAAACTTAATATTAAAAGTTTAGATTTGCTCTGAAATAGATGACTTCATGGATGTGAAATGTTTGGATAAATTAAAGGAAAATATCTTCATAATGTAAATGGAATTGGTGTATTCTTCACTTATTTGTATGGTTGTCCCAGTTGTCTTTTGCAGATGTTCTCAAATATTTCTTTGAAACCTCTCCACTCCTTGAGGAAGTTAAGTAGTTTAACGTGCTCTATGTAGAAAAGTGGCCCCGTTGAATTCAATTTTGAAATTGCTGAGTGGTAAGAAGAGTTTTCTTGAGAAGGTTCCATCGGTAGGAGCTAAGTTTCCCCCTGCTGTATGCAAAGGGCTATCTCAAAAGAACGGTAAAATGGAATATTAGGATTGCTGGGACTCAGATTCCCTGTTATGTTACGGGATGCCTTGCTCGTGGAATTTGGAAACCGTGGAGGCAGGAAACAGGAGACAGGAAAATTTCCTTGGCTTCAGTGAGTACCTAGCTCAATATCAAAAATATTTATTTCGATTTAAACTAGAATGTTTGCCTTCTCAACATTATTTAATGCCTGGAATCATTCACGCAGCCCAAGTGGTAGAGTTC
The DNA here is from genome assembly GCF_023721935.1 of Panthera uncia. Lineage (NCBI taxonomy): Eukaryota > Metazoa > Chordata > Mammalia > Carnivora > Felidae > Panthera > Panthera uncia. The sequence goes on from NW_026057580.1 coordinate 98,056,606, forward strand.
AGTGTATAAAACCAAATTCGAAAGAAGTCTCTGTAGCTGCGGAGGCCTTTTCTTGACCTTGCCCTCACGCAATATCTAGCGATGTGTAACATGGGTGGAGAGAGCCAGATGGATTTGCTCTGCTGTGATTTGAGAGTTAGAGAATGAACTTGGCTCCGAAGGTGAACCCCGTCATTCTAGTGGGGGCTGCCTGAGTACAAACCTTGTGACTATACATGTTAAAAATTTTAATCCCCACTGTTTCTTTTCTAGGAAAGACATGGACCAATATGTAGGAAACTCTTCAACAAAAAGCGTAAACCTTTCAATTCCCTGAAACAAAGATTACAGGGCACTGACATTCTCATTGTGAGAACAGCTCCTCAGTCCAAGGTACTATCAGTATCGTGCTTGTTCTTCTTGATTACATCCTTAAGTACATTAAAGCCCCTTTTTGGCTCTCTGGTTTCATTTTTGCTTGATAGTGCAGTGTAATGTCATGTAAGTATAATCCACCTTTACTGTTTTCTTTTTAATCATGCTCACTTAGATTTCGAAATGTATTTCAGATACTTTCCAGATGTGGCAAAAAAGAATCTCGTTTATGTTTTCATTAGTGTAGCATTAAATCTCGCAATTAACTTGGAAGAAAGTCCCTTTTCATCTTACAGTTAAGTCTTTCTGTAAAGTGTTGTCGTTTGTTTTTCTGATTGTTATTTTGTGTTTTCCCACACTGTTGTGACTCGCAAATTTTATTACTGTATTTTTCCAAATCTCTTTTTGTACTCTTGAACACAAATTTTCTTTTCCCTCCAAATTTCACCGTCCTATGTCCTGTAAATTTAAATCCCAGCTTAAAATAAAGTTGCAAGGGACAGATGTACAGTCGAGGTTAGTATATATTGGTTTTCTTTTTTATAGCATCAACCTGTGAGGAGATCTAACTGGAGACAACAACATGAAGATTTCATTAATGCAATCCGTTCAGCCAAGCAGTCTACACTAGCCGTTAAAGAAGGCCGACCTCTCCCACCTCCACCTCCTCCATCCATCAACCCAGGTGTGGGGCCAGTTTGGTTTGCTTTGGGCATTTTATTCTTAACCAATTGTGCTTGATTTGGGGCCAGATCATCATGCCTTGCTTCCTCCTCTGCATTCTAAAATTAATAATAACGAATTATAAAAGTAATTTTATCATACAATATATCTTATCCTAATTTTATTTTAATTCCGTATAAATATTCTGTGTTTCTTTCTAACTCTATTTCAACATAAGACCACTACATAAGTCCAGGGGACACCGTTCACATCATGGTCTATGAGAATGGGGCTGTGCAGAATACTTCTCCAATACAGTGTCAGATACCCAAGCTCTGGGTTTGTTTGCTTGTTTGTTTGTTTTTGGTGGGGAGGGCAGGGGGATAGGGTTTTGTTGTGAGATAAAAATCCCATAATATGAAATTCACTGTCTTAACCATTTTAAGTTGTGCAATTTAGTGGCCTAAAGGCTTTTTACCCTAAAATTTTCATTTTGAAAATTTTCAAATTTACAGAAAAGAGGAAGATATAGTACAGTGATCACTCATACACCATACCTTCCATTGAAATTTGACAGTTGTTTACATTTCATATTTTCTGTCTTATTTTTGGGGGGACAGAACTATTTAACACTAAGTTTCAGACATCATAACACTTTACTCTTAACTGTATCAGTATGCGTTTCTGAAGTATGCGTGCATTTTCTTGCATAATATAGGGACTCATATTTTCCCAGTTATCTTAAGAATGTCTTTTAAAGCTCACTCCTTGCTCCCTAATCACAATCCAAGAATCATGCATTTTTTGTTGTTGTCTCTTTTCTTTAATCTTGCACAATACCCTTACTAAGCCAGTAGGCTTTTAGGATATCTTTTAGGACATCTTTTAGGATATCTCTTGTTCTAGATTTGTCTGGTTTTTTTTACTCAGGCTAATGTTTAACTTGTTCCTCTATCCTCTGTTTTTCTGTAAATTGGAAATTAGGGCTAGAGACTCTATTATATTAATATTAATCCCTATCAGATATAAGATTTTCAAGTATTTTCTCCCATTCTGTAGACTTTCTTTTCACTTTTTTTTTGTCTTTACACTTTCTTGATGGTATCCTTTGATACACAAAATTTTTTTAATTTTGATAAGAGTGCAGTTTATTTTTCTTTTGTTTCCTAGCTTTTGATTGTCAGATCCAAAAAATCATTGCAAAATCCATGTCATGAAGCCTTCCCCATGTGCTTTCTTCTAAGAGTTTTATATTTTCAGCTTTTACAGTTTTGTATTTGAGCCAGGTGGAGTTAATTCTGTATGTGGCATAAGGTAAGATCCCAGCTTCATTGGAAGTTGCATATCTAGTTTTACATGTGGGTATCTAGTTTTCTCAGCACTGTTTGTTGAAAAGACTATCCTTTCCCTATTGAGTGATCTTGGCACCCTTATAAAAAGTCATTTGACCATATATGTGAAGGTTTATTTCTGAGCTACTCTAGTCTGTTTTTCTATATGTCTGTCTTTATGCCAGTAACACCCTGTTTTGATTACTCTAGTAAATTTGTAGTAAGTGTTGAAAGTCCTCCAAGATTGTTTTGGTTATTTGGGGACCTCTGAGATTGTATATGAATTTTTAGGATGGATTCTTTTTTGTTGTTTCTGAAAATGCCACTGGGATTTTTATAGGGATTGCATTAAATCTGTACCTTGCTTTGAGTAGTGTTATCATCTTAACAAAATTGTTTTACAGTCCATGAACATGCAATGTCTTTTCATTTATTTATTTTCTTTTTAATTTCTATCATCAACATTTCATTGACTAGGTATAAGAACGTACAAGTCTTTTACCCCTTTGGTTTGATTTATTCCTATTTTATTATTTTTGATGTTATTATAAATGGAATTGTTAAGTTTATTTTCAGATTGTTCATTGCTAGTATATAGAAATACGACTGATTTGAGGGTATTAATTTTGTATCCTACAACTCAGTTGAATTTTGTTAGCTCTAACAGTTTTTTTGTTTGTTTGTTTTTTTGGTGTGGAATTTTCAGGGTTTTCTACATATAAAATTATGTCATTTGTGAACTGATGTAATTTTACTTCTTCCTCTCCAGTTTGTCTCTTTTATTTTTTTTTCATGTCTAAATCCTCTGGTTAGAACTTCCAATACTATATTGTACAGCAGTGGTGAAAGCAGATATCCTTGTCTTGTTTTCCATTGAGTAAATGTTATCTGAGAGTTATAACTGGCTACTTAAAACATAAATAATAACATATTATTGTGAGGATTATGCATGTGGAAGTGGTGAAATGTATGAAAACAATACAATAAGGTTAAGTAAGGAAAATGGACATACATTGTTGAAAGTTTTCTGTGTATTGTACATGAATAAGTTTAGTACCCATTATACATGAATAGGTGTAGTATTGTTTGAAGGTAGAATATTATATCTTAAAGATGTCTATTATAAACCCTAGAGTAAACACACAAAAATATTGACATATCAGTAATAAGACAATAGGTGGAGTGGAGATAAAATGGAAGAAAATTCAATCTAAGAGAAGATAGGAAAAGGGGGGGGGGACAACAAAGAAAAGATGGGATAAAGACAAATAGCAAGATGGTAAACTTAAACCCAACCATATGGATAGTTGTGTATAAATGACCTAAACCCTTCAGATAAAAAGCCGATTGTCAGACTGAATAATAAAGCAAGGTCCAATTATATACTTTCCACAAGAAACACACTTTAAATAGCAAGATGTAAATAAATGTGCCAGGCAGGTGAGCAAACAAGGAGGTGACCCAGGTAGGCCTACAGAGACCACACTCTCAGGACAGCTGCTCCTATGTTAGCAGGCTGCTGCCGCCTCAAGGGGACATACACCAGGGTTGCCATATCTCATTTCTCAAAGGATGTCAGAAATGCAGATTTCCTGATTTATAAATACCAGAAACTCAGATGTTTTAGAAACTTCAAGTTTGGACCTCTGAGGTTGGAAGTCAGTCAGCGGTTTTCCTTGGAGGGGTGGGGATGAGCAGGAGTGGACATGAGGAACATTGCTGAGAATGTTCTGTCTTGATCCGGGCTGGATTACATGGGTGTGTGCAGCTTGTAAACATTTCGTGTAGACATACATTTACGATCTGTGCCTTCCCTCTTGGATAAAAAGATAAAAGGAGAAATAAACACCAGCAATGTCAAAACAACTATAGACTGGCATGTTAAAAGCATGGGGAAAGATATACATGCAAATAATAATCATAAAACCTGAATGCTAATATTAATATCAGGCAAAGCAAATGTCAAGTGTTATTAACAAGAGTAATGATTAAAAATGCATATTCATCAAGAAGGCCTATCAGTCCTAAATGTTTATGTACCTAGTAACAGAGTTCAGAGAACATAAAACAAAAACTGACAAAACTCTAGACAGATTCACAGTTATATTTAGAGATTTTAGTGTTCCTTTCTTAGCAGCTAATAAAATAAGCAACAGGAAAATCAGTAAGGACGTAGGACATTTTCTAATGTGAACAACAGTATCAACCAGTTTGACCTAATTGATATCTAAAGCTATAATGTGACATGTAGCAACAGCAGAATATAATTCTTTTTAAGTACACATGGAGCATTTGTCCAGGATAGACCATGTGTAGGGCCACAAAGTAAGTTTCAGTAAATGTAAAAGGATTGAGACATCATGCAGATTGTTACTTGACACAGCAGAATTAAGTTGAAATTTATGATGAAAATATATCTAGAAAATTTCCTAATATTTGGAAATTATCAGCTTTTCTTAATGCATGGATTTAAGAAGAAATCGTAAGAGAAATGGGAAAATATTTTGAACTGAATGGTAATGAAAACATCACAATTTGTGGGATTCAGCTATAACAGTGCAAGGAGGAGGTTTATAGCTTTAAAAAAAGCTTATAACTAGAAAAGAAAAAAACGTTTAAACCAATTGCTTTATATGTTTCCTCTTTAAAAAGTTTCAAGAACAAATTACACCTCAGTTAAGTAGAGGGAAGAAAATAGTAAATGTAGTTCACCATATTAACAAAATATTTGTAAAAGCATATGATTATCCCACTAGATACAGGAAAAGCCTGTGACAAAATGCAACCCCTGTACATGTTTATATAAGAAAATTCTTAGAAAGGTAGAAATAGAAGGGAAACACCTCAATAAAAGGACATTTTTGAACAATCTGCAGTTAACATTACACTTGATGAAAAACTGAACACTTTCCCACTGAGATGAGAAAAAGCAAGGATGTCTTTTCTGACCACTTCTGTTCAATACTGTACTAAAGATGTAGTACCCACCGAAATAAGGAAATAAATTATTGGAGAGGAAGAGGTAAAACTGTCTTTCTTCATAGACAACATAACCATGAATGAGTAAATATAGAAAATCTTAGGAAACTGTAAGAAAGCTACTGGAGTTAAAAGTTCATTTAACACAATTTTCAGGATATAAAGTCAATATACATAAATAATTTATATTTTTATATACTAGGCATAAACAATTAAAAAATGAAATTAAAAATATGTTTACAATTGGGGCGCCTGGGTGGCTCAGTGGGTTAAGCATCTGACTTCGGCTCAGGTCATGATCTCCCTGGGTTTGCAGGTTCGAGCCCTGCGTCAGGTTCTGTGCTGACAGTTCAGAGCCTGGAGCCTCCTTCAGATTCTGTGTCTCCTCCTCTCTCTGCCCCTCCCATGCTCATGCTCTCTCTCTCTCAGTAATAAATAAATGTTAAAAAAAAAAATACGTTTACAATTACGAAAAAGCATTAGTACTTAGGGGTATGTTTTTTTTTTTTAAAGGTTTTTAAAAAAAAATTTTTTTTAATGTTTATTTATTTTTGGGACAGAGAGAGACAGAGCATGAATGGGGGAGGGTCAGAGAGAGAGGGAGACACAGAATCTGAAGCAGGCTCCAGGCTCTGAGCTGTCAGCACAGAGCCCGACGTGGGACTCGAACTCACAGACCATGAGATCATGACCTGAGCCGAAGTCAGACGCTTAACCGACTGAGCCACCCAGGTGCCCCTACTTAGGGGTATGTTTAACAAAATATGTGTAAGACTTGAAAAATGAAAACCATGAAACACTGTTCAGAGAAATTTTAAAAAGACCAAAATAAATGGAGAGATTTACCATTTTCATGATTTGAAAGACTCAGTATTATGTTACCATGTCAGTTCTTCCCAAATTGATCTATGGATTCAGTGTAATTCCAGTAAAAACCCCTGCAAGTTTTCTTTGCCACGTAGGAATTCACCAGTTGACTTTAAAATTATATGGAAATTCGAAGGATCTGGAATAGCCAAGATAGTTTGGAAAAAAAGGAAAAAATTGGAGGACTTACACTACCTGATGTCAAGACTTATTATGATGTTAGAGTTATTCAGTAATTTGATATTGGTGTATCAATTGAACAGAAAAGAGTATCTGGATGTAGATCCATGTATGGGCGATTGATTTTTGACACAAATATCCATTTGGAGAAAATGAGTCATGATCCTTATACAAAAACTAATTGACAAAAATTAACTGACAGAAATTAATTCACAATGGAACATTGACCTTATAAGTGCTACAACAATAAGATTTCTAGAAAAACCAAAAATCTTTGATCTAAGAGTCAACCAAGATTTCTTAAGCGGGATATACAATGTACAGATTTTTAAAAAGGAAATTGATAAATTGGGCTTCACCAAAATTAAAAATTTGAGTCTTGAGAGACACCATTAAGAGAGTGCAAGGGCAAGCCACAGGCTGAGAGATAATACTCATAATACATACTGACAAAGGACTCATATCAAGAATATATAAAGAACTCTTGAAATTCAAGAAGACAACCCAGTAAGAAAAAAGGTGAGAGATGTATTTGAACAGATACATCACAGAATAATGGCCAATAAGCACATAAAAAGATACTTAACGTCATTTCTGTCAAGGAAATATGAATTACAACTACAGTGAGATACTACCACATACCCACTTGATGGCTAAAATTAAGGACTGACAATACAAATGATAGCGAGGATGTGGAACAGCTGGAAGTCTCCCACTGCTGAAGGGAGTGTAAAATAGGACAGCTACTCTGCACTGGTATTTTCTTAAGTTAAACATACGCTTATTTATAGAGCAATTCTATACCTAGGTATTTTTGCAAAAAACTGGAAACATGTCCTTAGAAAAGACTTATATATTAATGTTCATAGTAGCTCTATATAGCATAAACTGGGGGAAAACCCCTCCACAAACGTCCATCAGCAAGTGAGTAGATACAAAAATTGTGTAATTATTTACAAAACAGAATACAACTCCACAGTAAGAAGAAAGTGCTACCATATAAGCAGCAACATGGGTATTCTCTTATGTGAAACTATACAACAGATAAAACTTGAGTGGCAGGAAGGGTGCCTGGTGGCTCAGTTGGTTGCATGTCGCACTTTTGATTTCAGCTCAGGTCATGATCCCAGGGTTGTGGGAGCAAGCCCCACGTTGGGCTCCACACTGAGCATGGAGCCTGCTTAAGATTCAGTCTCTCTCTCTCTCTTGCTCTGTCCCTCACCCCCCTCATGTGCTCATGCTGTCTCTCTCTCAAAAACAAAACAAAAAAACCCAAAACTTTAGTGATAGAAAATGGAGTTTTGATTGATTGAGACTGGGTTTGGGGGAATATTGACTGAAAAGGGGCATGAGGGGAACAGTTCTGTGTTTTAAATGAAGTGGTTACACAAATGTGTACGTTTATTAAAACTCACTGGCCGGTATGCTTAAAATAGGTGTATTTTACTTCATGTAAATTAGTTCACATTAGTGATTCGACATTTGTATACATTACAAAATGCTCACCACGTTGAGTGTAATTAACATCTGTCACCATACAAATTTACTACAATATCATTGACTACATTCTCTACACTATACTTTTTATCCCCATGACTGATTTACTTCTTACTTATTTTTAAGTTTTGAGGGGAATATGAAACTATTTGGTACTGAAGTGCACAGGAATGTGGAGTAAAGGATTATGTTGGCTGTAATAATTTTCCAGTGTGAAAAGAGCTTACCTTGACTATTCTTAACACAGGAGATTATTTCAGTTGCTGAATGAATGAAATTTTAGAGCTCTATGTGAAAAATAAAGTATATTTTACTTGGGCCACTATAATAGTGTTGAGATCCATCATTGTGGGTGTTGTTGGTCTTTTACCCATTGACAGAGCACGTCCTAATTTTCTGTTCTTGTGTTAGTTTTCCTTGATTAATTTAATCTGCCTTTTTTTCTTCCTTCCTTCCTTCCTTCCTTCCTTCCTTTCTCTTTCTTTCTTTCTTTCTTTCTTTCTTTCTTTCTTTCTTTCTAACCAGAGGAAGCAGAAAAGGAGTAGGATAGGATGCTTTCGGTAATGCTTTTTGTATTGCGCCTGGTGTTTGTTTTGTTTTCTAATGTGAGGAAACTTACAGATTCCTTTTATAAAATTAAAAAACATATTTTTTTGGTGAGGTGACCTTTTTTCTTTATCCTTTGTTTAGGATTACTATTTAAGATTCATCCTTTATTGAAAGGGTGATTTACTTATATTGTAACTGGAAGTTTTTACCTCTTAATCCCTTTTACCTATTTTGCTCATCCCCGCACCTCCCTCCCCTGCTGGCAACCACCACTTTGTTTTTTGTATTTATAAGTCTGTTTCTGTTTTTTGTTTGTTCATTTGTTTTTTAGATTACATGTATAAGTGAAATCATACGCTATTTATCTTTCTCTGTTTTATTACCCTCTAGGTCCATCCATGTTAAATTAGTGTTTTCATTTCTTTGGGTAAATATCCAGAAATGGAATTACTGGATTATATGGTGTCTCTCTCTCTCTCCCTCTCCCTCCCTCCCTCGCTCTCCCTCTCTCACTCTTTCCCTCTCCCCCTCCCTCCCTCCTTCCCTCTCTATCTCTTTCTCTCCATATATATATATATATATATATATATATATATATATATATATATATGTTCATCTATTTTTTTTGAGAGTGGAGACTGAGAATCCCAAGTAGGCTCCATGCTCTGTGCTGAGCCCAAGGCGGGGCTTGATTTCACAACCATAAAATCATGACCTGAGCCAAACTCAAGAGTTAGCTTGAGCCATCCAGGCGCCCCTGGTATTTATATTTTTAATTTTTTGAGGAATCTCCATGTTCTTTTACACAGTGGCTGCATCAGTTTCTATTCCCACCAATAGTGCTTGGGGGTTACCTTTCTCTGCATCCTCACCAACACTTGTTTTTTCCTGTCTTTTTTTATTCTAGCCCTTCTGACAAGTGTAAAGTAATATTTTATTTTGGTTTTGATTTGCATTTCCCTGATTAGTGATGTTGAGCATCTTTTCATGTGCCTGTTAGCCTTCTGTATGTCTTCTTTGGAAAAATGACTATTCAGGTCTTGTGTTCATTTTTTAATCAGATTTTTTTGGTGTTGAGTTCTGGGAGTTCTTTATATATTTTAGATACTAACCCCTTATCAGATATATCATTTTCAGATATCTTCTCCCAATCAGTAGGTTGTCTTTTTGTCTTGTTCATGGTTTCTTTCTTTGTGCAAAATTTTTTAGTTTGATATAGTCCCAGTTTATTTTTGTTTTTGTTGCCCTTGTCTAAGGAGACAGATCCAAAAATATATTACTAACTCCTATGTCCAAGAGTTTATTGCCTGTGTTTTCTTTTAGAACTTTTATGGTGGTTCAGGTCTTACATTTAGGTTTTTAATTCATTTTGAGTTTATTTTTGTATATGGTGTAAAAAAAAAAAAATGGCCTATTCTCATTCTTTTGTGTGTATCCATCCAGTTTTCCCAACACCATTTGTTGAAGAGATTGTCTTTTCCCTACTGTATATTCTTGCCTTCTTCTCTCTATTCTGTTCCATTGTGTCTGTTTTTGTTACAGGACTATACTGTTTTGATTATTAGAGCTTTGTAATAGAGTTTGAAATCTGGGATTGTGATATCTCTAGCTTTGTTCTTCTTTCTCAAGGTTTCTTTGGCTATTCAGGGTCTTTGGTGGTTCCATAAAAATTTTGTTATTCTAGATCTGTGAAAATGCTAGATTTATGAAAAATGCTAGTGATAATTTGTTAGGAATTGTATTGAATCTGTAGATTGCTTTGGATATTATAGACATTTTAACAATATTAAATTTTTCATTCCACGAGCATGGTGTATCTTTCCATTTATTTGTGTTGTCTTCAGTTTCTTTAATCAGTATTTTATAGTTATCAGAGTACAGGTCTTTCACCTTCTTGGTTAAATATATTCCTATTTATTTTATTCTTTTTGATGAAGTTGTAAGTGGAATTGTTTTCTTAATTTCTCTTTCTGTTACTTCATTTAAAGTGCATAGAAATGCAACAGATTCCTGCATATGAATTTTGTATCTTGTAACTTTACTGAATTAATTTACTAGTTCTAACAGTCTTTAGGGTTTTCTATGTATATAGTATGTCATCTGCAAATAGTGACAGTTTTATTTCTTCCTTACCAAGTTACATGTCTCTTATTTCTTTTTCTTGTCTGTTTTCTGTGGCTAGGACTTCTTGTAGTATGTTGAACAAAACTTGTGAGAGTGGACATCTTTGTCTTGTTCCTGATCTAAGGGGAAAAGCTCTCAACCTTTCACCATTGAGTATGATGCTAGCTCTTTGTTTGCCATATATGGCATTTATTATGTTGAGGTATGTTCCCTCTGTACCCATTTTGTTGAGAGTTTTTATTATAAATGGATGTTGAATTTTGTCAAATGCTTTTTCTTCCTCTATTGAAAGGATTATTTGAAGGATTTTTTCCTTCATTTTTTTAAACATGTTGTATCACATTGATTAATTTGCAGATATTGAACCATCCTTGCATCCCAGGGAATAAATCCCACTTGATTGTGGTATATGATCTTTTAAACATTTTTTATTTTTATTTAGTTATTTTTATTGATGTAGTTAACATACAATATTATATTAGTTTCAGGTGTGCAGCATATTGATTCAACAATTCAGTATATTACTCAGTGCTCACCATGGTAAGTGTAGTCACCATCTGTCATCATACAAAATTATTGGTGTTAACTGACTATATTCCCTATGCTGTATTTTTCCTCTCTGTGACTTACTTATTTTAATGTGAATTAATTTGAATTTGGTTTGCTAATATTTTGTTGAGGATTTTTGCTTTAAATTTGATTAGAGATATTGGCTTATAATTTTTTTTTTTTTTTTTTTGGTTGTAGCTTTGGTTTTGGTATCAGGTTGCTGGCCTCATAGAAGGAATTTGGAAGCATGTCTTTCTCCTCAGTATTTTGGAATGGTTTGAGAAAGGTAGATATTAACTCTTCTTTAAATGTTTGGTAGAATTCACCTGCAAATTCATTTGATCCTGGACTTTTGTTCAGGGTTTTTGGATTGCTGATTCAATTTCTTTTTTTTTTTTTTTTTAACTTTTTTTTAATGTTTGTTTTTGAGAGACAGAGAGCAAGCAAGTAGATGAAAGGCAGAGAGAGAGGGAGACACAGAATCTGAAGCAGGCTCCAGGCTCTTAGCTGTCAGCACAGAGCCCGATGCGGGGCTTGAACTCACAAACTGCGAGATCATGACCTAAGTGGAAGTCAGATGTTCAACTGACAGAGCCACCCACGCGCCCCTGCTGATTCAATTTCATTACTGGTAAATGGTCTGTTCAGATTTTCTATATCTTCATGATTCAGTCTTGGAAGATTTCATGCTTCTAGAAATTTATCCATTTCTTCTAAGTTGTCCAGTTTGTTGGCATATAATTTTCAATAGTAGTTCCTTATAATTCTTTGTATCTTTATATTGTTGGTTGTACCTTCTCCTCTTTCATTTCTAATTTTATTTGAGTTCTCCTTTTTCCTTGATGAGTCTGACTAAAAGTTTGTTCATTTTGTTTATCTCTTCAAAGAATCATCTTTTATTTTCATTGATGTTCTCTATTGCTTTTTTAGTCCTAATTTCATTTATTTCTGCTCTGACTTTTATTATTTCCTTCTATTAACTTGGGCTTTGTTTGTTCTTTCTGTAGTTCCTTTAGGTGTAAGGTTAGATAGCTTATTTGATATTTTTCTTCTTGAGCTAAGCTATATTGCTGTAAACTTCCTTCTTAGAGCTGCTTTTGCTGCCTCTCAAAGATTTTGAAACATTGTGTTTTCAAATTCATTTGTTTCAGGGTGTGTTTTGATTTCCTTTTTGATTTCTTTGTTGATCCATTGGTTGTTTAGTAGTAGCATGTTGTTGTAGATGTAACTGATTTAACTACTTTTGTGTTTTAACTTTCATACTAGCTTTATAAGTGATTGACCTTTACTATATGTTTGCTTTTACCAGTGAAACTGTTTTTTTCATAATTTTCTTACTTTCTTACTTATGGCCTTTTATTTTACACTTAAGCCCTTTTAACATTTCTTGTAAGGCCAATTTAGTGGTGATGAACTCTAACTTTTGTTTGGGAAACTCTTTATCCGTCCTTTAATTCTGAATGATAACCTTGCCAGGTAGAGTATTCTTGGTTATAGGTTTTTTTTCCTTTCAGCCCTTTGAATATAGATCATGCCACCCCTTTTTAGCTTTCAAAGTTTCTGCAGAATAACTTTAATGACTAAATGACTTTAGTTTTAGCAGAAACTAAAAAATCAGGAGATAGCCTTATGTGGAGGATTCCCTTGTATGTAACTAGTTGCTTTCCTGTTGCTGCTGTTAAGAATCTTCCTTTATCTGTGATTGTTGACATTTTAATTATTACTCATCTTGGTAGACTTCTTTGGGTTCATCTTATTTGGGACTCTGTGTGATTCCTGGACCTGGATGTCAGTTTTCATCCCAAGGTTAGGGAAGTTTCTTCAATATTATTGAAGAAATTATTCAAAATTATTTATTTCTTCAGTAAATTTTCTGCCCTTTTTTCTTGCTTTCCTCCTTCTGGGCCCCCCATGATACGAATGTTAAAATGCTTGATGTTGTCCCAGAAGTTCCTTAACCTATCCTCATTTTTTTTTTCTTTTGAGAGAGAGAGAGAGAGAAAGAAAGAGAGAGAGAGAGGCAGAGAGAAAGGGAGAGAGAGAATCTTATAGTCTTCACAACCAGCATGGGGCCTGACATGGGGCTCGATCTCATGACTGTGAGATCGTAACCTGAGCCAAAATCAAGAGTCAGATGCTTAACTGACTGAACCACCCAGGTGCCCCAACCTATCCTCATTTTTAAAAATTATTTTTTATTTTTGCTGTTCAGTTTGGGTGATTTCCACTACCATGTCTTCCAGATTGTTGATCCATTCTTCTGCATCCTCTAATCTATGTTGATTCCCTCTAGTGCATTTTTCATTTTGTTATTCTATTCTCTGATTGGTTCTTACATTTTCTTTGTCTTTGTTGAAGTTATCATTGACTTCATCCACTCTTCTCTCAAGACCAGTGAGCATCCTTGTTAACATCACTTTGAACTTTTTATCAGGGAGATTGCTCATCTCCATTTTGTTTAGTTGTGTGTGTTTTTGAGATTTTGTCTGTTTTTTTATTTTTTGTTGTTTGGCATATATTCTCTGTCTTTTTTTTCTTATTCTCTCTGTTTGTTTCTATGTATTTGGTAGGTCACTTATGTTTCCTGGTCTTGAAGGAAGGTAGATGTCTTGTGTAGAAGGCCTATAGGACCCAATAGTGCAATCCGCCCTGGTCACCAGAACCAGGAGCTCCAGGAGTGTGCTCTCTGTGGGCTGCTTGTGCCCTCTCGTTGTGACTGGGCCGTAACTGCTGTGAGTGCACTGCTGGGCGAGGCTGGCCCTTGGCATAGCTGGCCGAGCAGCTTGGCTGCAGCTGCTGTGGGCGTGCTGGTGGGTGGGATTAGCTCCCAGCGCAGCTGGCTAAGAGGCCTGGCCACAACTGTTGTGGGCGTGCTGGTGTGCCAGAAAATAATCTTAATAATTGCTTCACTTTTGCTGGGTGCTAATGAAAATATAGCTTAAAATAATGTGAAAGTAGAAAGATCTATGGCTGTGATTTTGATAATACTTTGGCAACAAGCCTTATATAACAAAAAAAATCTTTTATGAGCAGTATTTCCTGTTAATAGCAGAAGCTACAGGGTTGATGGCTACTTTATAGTTCTTTAGTCAAATAAACGAAACTATGTCAGCTGTCCTGCTGTGTGGATTTCTCTAATTTCCACATTGGATTTAAAATGTGGGGATTATTGTTTCCTTAAAATAAATAATTCTCTTTGTAAGGTCTCATCCCGTGTACAGTTTATTTTTCTGCCCTCATGTTCTTATGCTAAAACATAGCTTTATAATTAAATTCTTCCCTGTGCCCTTAGTATAATTTTATGCACCAAACAAAACGATTATCTGAAATAGCACATTTTTCATTACTATTCCATTAGACTATGTGAGGATTTTATATTAGTCCATATATTCTCAGTCTTAAATACTAGAAAACATATACAGTTATAACCGGGGTTATATATAATGCGGCCTAGTATGCATGAGTTTGCAGATCATTTCCTTGTTTTCTCAGCATGATTCCTGATTTCATGACTCAGTTTTTGTGACATGCGTATATTTATTGTAATTCTTCCCAACTTAAGTAAATGTGCTAATCATTCAACTTTCCAGGATGCTGTGATTCTTTATAGGAACAATGATAGAGAATATTTGCCGTTGAGATTTTCAGTGAGGCCTGGGACATTTAGTGCCCATTTCACAGGCTTCATAGACATGGACACTCAACACAATGCTTACATTTTAAAAATGATGCTTGCTGAATGTTTTTGAGATCTGGCCACCTTTCCCATAGTCGTCCTAAGAACCCATCTGTAGTCAGACTTTAAAGATCATTACTTTGGAAATAACTAGCACATAGTGACTTTTATGACACCATTATTTTTTTTTAATTTTTTTAAATGTTTATTTATTTTTGAGACAGAGAGAGACAGAGCATGAACGGGGGAGGGTCAGAGAGAGAGGGAGACACAGAATCTGAAGCAGGCTCCAGGCTCTGAGCTGTCAGCCCAGCGCGGGCTCGAACTCACAAACCGCGAGATCGTGACCTGAGCCAAAGTCGGACGCTTAACCTACTAAGCCACCCAGGCACCCCACGACACCATTATTGATAGAGGAAGAGGGGACTCAGATTGAGATGACGGTGGACCATGTAAACCAGTCATGCTCTGTTCAGATTATTGTTGCAAAACTATTTTTTTCCATTCTCAGAGTATTTGAAGTTTTCTTTGTCTGCCCCTTTATTATTATTTTAATGTTTGTTTATTTTTGAGAGAGAGAGAGAGAGAGACAGAGCACAAGTGGGGAAGCGGCAGAGAGAGAGAGAGACACAGAATCTGCAGCAGGCTCCAGGCTCTGAGCTGTTAGCACAGAGCCCGATGTGGGTCTCGAACTCAGGAGCCGTGAGATCATGACCTGAGTGGAAGTTGGGTGCTTAATCAGCTGAGCCACCCAAGCCACCCCTTCCTCTGCCCCTTTAAGTCTTGGCTTCCTGTCCCTCCTCTGGGACCCTGGAGGACCCAGTGCTTCCTTAGAAGCTTACATCATGAGTGGCACTTGTCTACTTCTTTGCCTAGCCTTCTAGTTTTCTCTGAGATTTTTGTTGGCAGGGAAATACACCTCAGCTTTTTGTGTCCCTGATGGCATACAGCACCACACAGAAGGGTGGCAGTGAATCAATGAACGAACAAGTGGGAGTGAAGAAGCCATCCAGTCACTGCCATAATCACTGTCTTTGCACAAACTGAGTAGGGTTTGTGGTAGCAGCATTTCTGATCAAAGCCTTGACTCTCAGCTGGTAAAACTCAAGAAACCACCAAAGCAAGAGAAGAGTTCTAGGTTTGCTTTCTCCATCACCACCATGAATTCTGCACAATAATGCACTTTCAATTTTACTTTTATAAGCAGTTTCATTCCTGTTTGGTAGTTGGAAACGCAAGCTTGCTGGGCCTGTTTCCTTATAGTAATAGGATGTTCCACCTGCCCACTGTACTGAGCCCTAGTGTGACTTATCTGAGTTAACTTTCACAACAGCCTGATGAAATAGGTGCTGTGTAGGGACTGGGGAAATCGAAGTTTAAGGGATATTGAGTAACTTGCCGATGTTCTCGCATGTAGCAGGTGAAGAGCTCAGGTTCAAAACCAGTCAGGCAGGCTGCAGGGCCTTCATCATTTCCCAATGCTGCCCTATTTTATTTTGTTCAAGGGAAAAACCTTCACCACTGTGGGAAAACTTTGTTTCTGCAGAGTCGTTGTGCCCCCAACTATAAACCAGTGCCGGGCACGTAATAGGTGTTCAATACAGATTGAATTGATGATTACATACTGCCTTCTAGGATGTGAAATAAAAGGTTAGGCTAAGTGCTCATCTGTTATATTCCAATTTCTTATATATGCCAATTATTACATTTTACTAGTATTCATTCTAGGAAATGATTTGTTCAAACAAAACTCTCCCAAATTGTTTTAAAAGATGCCTTCAAAAAGACTCTTAATCTTGAAGACATCACTGCTTCAAATAGTCATGCACCCGTGTAGATGTGGATGTGGGTGACTATATAAGGTCGGTGCTGTCTCAGATCTTTCCTGGCGGGGGGGGGGGGGGGGGGGAGGGGAATGTTACTCTCTTCTAGTGCTGCTATCCACTTTGTCATCCCTTACCGGTGCCTAAAACAAAACAAAAAGAAAATCTCACACTCCCGCTTACTTCAGAGGGGTGGGCTCCAAAATGGCTTTGCTGTTGGGGCGCCTGGGTGGCGCAGTCGGTTGGGCGTCCAACTTCAGCCAGGTCACGATCTCGCGGTCCCTGAGTTCGAGCCCCGCGTCAGGCTCTGGGCTGATGGCTCACAGCCTGGAGCCTGTTTCCGATTCTGTGTCTCCCTCTCTCTGCCCCTCCCCCGTTCATGCTCTGTCTCTCTCTGTCCCCAAAATAAATAAATGTTGAAAAAAAAAAAAATGACTTTGCTGTGAGCGTCTCCTCATTCTACAAAGGCCGTGGTTCTGGCACATCCCATTTCGCTCACTGATTAGTCATTACAAACAAGGGCCAAACGGAGAGAGAGCAGTGGGCAGCAGCACAGAGGGTCCTGGTGCCCACAGAGCTGCCTGGGAGGTTCTGACCCTGAAGCTTTCCTACCACTCCTCCTGCTTTCCCCTTTCTCCTTTTTGAACCCCACCTTTTTCTTTTTCCTTTACCTCCTTCCTGAACTTATTATTTGCCTCCTTATTTAGGAGTTGAGTAAAAAAAAAAAAAAAAAAAAAAAAAAAATCAACCACTGCAGAAGTCGTGTGTTTTTCTGCCAGCGACACTGACTTCAAATCCCACCCCCCAAACCCACAAATTTGAAACACCTTCCTCCTTTTATAAAGAGCAAGAGGAGCTCCATAACCTCTCTGGTGACCTTCGTCCCACCCAGTACCACAGCCTGGGCTTTTCATCTTCTGTGTCCTTCACCGTCATCAGTACCAACCGTCTGTGATCCCAGGACTGTTTCCTTTACATAAGGATTCACTGAATATCTCATTTAATTGAGAAGTGCCTAAATATAATGAGTCTATTGTCTAAGAAAATACCACATATGGGGCGCCTGGGTGGCTCAGTCGGTTAAGCGTCCGACTTCGGCTCAGGTCATGATCTCGCAGTCCGTGAGTTCGAGCCCCACGTCAGGCTCTGTGCTGACCGCTCAGAGCCTGGAGCCTGTTTCAGATTCTGTGCCTCCCTCTCTCTGACCCTCCCCCGTTCATGCTCTGTCTTTCTCTGTCTCAAAAATAAATAAACGTTAAAAAAAATTTTTTTTTAAATAAAAAAAAAAGAAAATACCACATAAACATTTTAAAGAGACACATTTAATTGAAATAAATGTATAGAGGAGAAAGATGTCTCCCCCTGCTCTGTCCTTTATTTCCGCCCTTGCACACCTTTCCCTCCGGCATAACGCTGTCTCAAACCATAGTCTGAGACTTTTGCTCTTTTATGTTGTAGCAGAGGTCATATCTCATTTATTTCATTTCATATAGCCCATTCCAGAGTTGTTTTTGAAACATTGATTGCCTTTTGTTGTTATCTTTGCATTTAGATTATATTCAGTGCCCATACTGTATGAGGAGGTTTAATGAAACTGCAGCCAGTCGGCATATTAATTTCTGCAAGGATCAGTCTTCTCGCCGAGTCTTTGATCCAGCCCAGACAGCAGCCAAAATGGCATCCAGGGTGCAGGTAACTATTTCTCCCCAGGTGTTGGCTCTGTGCCCTTGCGTGCTCGGGGTGAGCAGGTAGGGTTTGCTAGGGAACCTAAATTACCCATCCCCAGAAGTATAAGGATCAAGGTCGCTACTCACTGTCATTCATCCTCATGGAAGTTGGCTTCTTTTGAGGCATGCTTTCTAGCTAGCAGCACCTTTGGATATTATAGAAAAAAATATTTCTACAGTGTTTGAAGCTTCTCAGGATGAAGCCTTGAATATATAAGTAGTGTTTCTGTAGTGTTACGGTAAAACCCTGTGCATGTATGCAACAGTGACTATCAGCCTTAGCCATCCAGAAAAGCACTGCGAACCTGAGGCGGGGCTGGCCGAGTGGGCAAGCTGTCGTAAGGAAGACCTGTTCTGTAGGTCGTGTGTGTTGTTCTCTGATAGAGGAGGGGTCTGCAGCCTTTTCTTTAAAGCCATAGAATCAGCAAGGTAAAGTAAATGAATGGAAACAGGCTGTTACAAATAGGTCCGGGTAAGTAAATGGACGGGCTGATCCGGAAGACAACAGACTTAAGAAAACAGAACTGAGGTCCGGCAAACAGCTTCACACACATCAGCGGCCCCAGGGATATAACTTACGATATACTATGGAGACTGTTAGTCTCATAACATGACTCCGATGCCAAGGAAAGATTAAACTGGTCTGAATACTTGAAGGTATGAAACATTGAGAAAGATTTCCACAAAATCCAGTATGTAACAGGGGGTGGGAGCTTGTCCCACAGTAGCATATCCCGCGGACTCTGGACTCTGAGCTCTGGCTCCGTATACACTGGACAGTTACTGAGTGTCTACTCTGTCCCAGACACTGTGCTAGGTGCTGATTGATCAGCATTTGTAATTCAACAGAGGTGGAGGAGGGCTTGGAAACGAGGCAGTCGGGAGCTGTGGGATTTGACCTGTGCAGGAGCGCTATGGAGGAAGAGGCCAGTGTGATCCATGGGAGCCTTCAAAGAAGAGCAGCATTTCTCCTTGAATATCAGATGGGTTCACCAGCCTGACGTGGGGGTTGGAGAGGATATTACACACAAAATGTCCAGTTTGTGGCCTGAGGAGTGTCTGTGTGCGAGGGGGAAGGGGCAGGTGAGGGGGCATCAGATCCAGAAGGGCTTCCACTCGAGTCAGTTCAGAGAGGAGGAACAGAGGAAGTGGCGAGATGCCCTCAAATCTGAGGACCTCACACAGGAACTGGAAAGTCCCCCCTGAACCCAGGAAGTCGTCCTCTCCACTTTCTCAACTTGTCCCTTCTTCCTGGCATGCTTCTGCTAGCTCCCCTCTCTGCAGATCGCCTTTCTTAGCTCTCCCGTCTGGTTGTGACCTGCCTCCTGTGTCATTCTGTGGGCAGTGTCGACGGGTTGAATAGTGCAGACTGGAGTGACACAATTGGTGTTTTAGAAGGATCACCTTTGCCGCTAGTGGTCAGATGGATTGGCCACGGTTAGGAGTCCCAGCAACAGATAAAGAATGCGGGCCCAGAGAAAGAGGACTAACGGGTTGTATGCAGAGGAAGAATTTGAGAATGGGGGGTCTGAGACGCCGATTGGATATGGGCTAGAAGAGGATCGGGGTTGACAAGGATTTTAGCTTCGGAGCCTGAGAAGTTAGTATACTATACATCTAGATAAAGAAACACAGGAAGCAGGAGATAGATGTGTTGGTGGAGCAGGCAGGGTGGTTATGATAAATATAGCTGTAGAGATTCAATCTTTATACCTGCAATAGCATGGGAGCAGTGCGATGTGGAAGGAACCCAGATTCTGCAATCACTAGTTAGGGTTTGACTTTCAATTCTTTAATTTATTATCCGTAGGTAAACTTAGACAAATTCTTTGAGACTCACTGTAATCTGTACCTTGCCACATTGTTGCGAGGATTATAGACACCATAAGCAAAGTGGCTTGCACACACGTCTCCTCTGCCTTTCCTCTTTCCGTGCTGCCCCACCCTCCTCCTCCTCTCTGGCCATCCTCTCTTGTCAGTGGGACGGGCACCACAATCTGGGGGGTATATGATGCTTTGGGCTTGAATTCAACTGAGTTGGAAAAGTTTTCTTTCTTAAAATTTCTTTTTTTTTTTTTAATTTTTTAAAAAGTTTATTCATTTATTTTTGAGAGTGTGAGAGACAGTGAGCGCTAGTGGGGGAGGGGCAGAGAGAGAGAGAGCAAGAGAATCCCAAGCAGGCTGTCAGCACAGAGTCCGGCGTGGGGCTTGAACCCACGAACAGTGAGATCATGACCTGAGCCGGGACCAAGAGTCGGATGGATCCTCAAACCGACCGAGCCCCCGGGGCGCCCCGGAAAAGTTTTCTAAGTAAAACTCTACCTATACCTTCTAAAGCAGGGAAGGGCGCATTACATTTCTTCGAAATGTTCTAACCAGTTCACGAAGTTCGTCACATTAGTGGGGCCAAAGGGAGCCCAGGGAAGCAGCAAACGGAAGTGCTTTTTATTCCTGAAGAAGGCCAGCTGGCCGTCCTGAGTGTAACCAGTGACTTGGCCCCGTTCCTCTCCTTGTTTTCCAGAACTAAGTGGTGATTGGGAGCGCAGAAGAAAAATTAGCTGCTTTCTGAGGAAACTCCCCGTAGAGTGTATCTGAACAGCAGCCCTTGTTTGTCTTCTGCCAGCTTCGCCACTCAGGGGCCGGGCTAATAGTGAGGCCCATTCAGAGTGGAGCAAGACGGGAGGGGTCGTCTTACTTCTGAAGGGCTGTTCACAGCACAGCTGAAATGTGTTTCTATTTTAAACATAATCAACTTTAAAAATGTGTTATAGCCTTCACCAAAAGAGACCAGTACGGGCCTCTGGAAATAGCTGTCTTTGTCTGCATGGGGATGAGCTGCCTGCTGTAGCCCCGAGGCCCTCCTTGCCCACGTGAGAACTCTCACTTGGAGTAGCAGGTTATCTTTATGCAGTAGTTGCCATGGAGATGTTGGGACCGGTAGCTAGGTAGGAAGCCCCCGAAGGACCTTCGGGTCCTTATTCTGTATTAATGTAACTGTTCAGCTACCGCTGCGCGGCAGGGAGGGGCGTGGCGTGGAGATGATGGAATTCTGTGTTTAAAACATATGCTGCCTGCCAACGTCTGTTTTTCTTCTCCGTTCGTGGATTTAAAAACAAAATCATCCTCAAGTAAAAGGAACGACTAAAATGTTCCATAACTGTCCTTATTGACATTAAGTGATTTCTTATGTCTCCATACAATGAATTTTACAGGATTAACGTATCACCACTCCCCTCAGGGGTTGATTATGGAGCGCAAGTGCCAAAACCCAGACGTGACTCTGAGAACCAGCAGGAGGACAGGCGAACGAGGGTACAGGGTGTGCGTGTGTCCCCTCCCCGTGGGTGCAGCATGTCCTGGAGCTGACCCCCATCTGCTACTGGTTAAGTGGCAACAGCTTTACCTCCTGAGTGCTACCTGAGGTTACAGACTTGTTCCCCGTCTCTCTTGCTCTTCCTGTAGGCTAGGGCTCAGATGAGTCCAAAAAAAGAGCCAACTGTAACCAGTGCCGTGAGAGTGTTGCTGCAGAACAGGGCCCTGGGATCCCCGACTGTGGTCCCAGCTAGGCCAGGTGAGTCGGAGCGAGCGAGTCGGCTATCGGACGAGGGACCAGGGGGGAACCACCGTTGGCTTTGGGATTTGTTGGCGGTTGGCGAAAGCTGTGACATACAGTGTTGCTTTTGGGTGTAAAGACACGTGGTTTTGAGGTTAACACTTATTTGCCAAGAAGGAGCGTTTCCCAATTTATCGGGATTTGATAACTCTGTTGATATACAGAGTCAGATACGATTACAACAGGACGGTCTAGAGCCATCCTTCTCTGGTCTTGTGAAATTGAAAAGAGGTTAAGAATGGGATATAAAAGTGTGTCAGGTATGGTGTGGAAAATAAGAGAAGAAAACGGAAGAGCCAAGACATGGCAACAAGCTAAGTGTCTGCTGCTGGATGAAGAGTTAAAGACGTTGCATATAGACATGATGGAATGTTATGTAGCCATAGAAAAGAAGGAAATTCTGCCTTCTGTGACAACACGGATGGACATTAAGATCATTATCCTAAGTGAGATAGTTCAGACAGAGAAAGATAAATACCGTGTGATCACACTTACATATGGAATCTAAAAGAAGTTGAACTCATAAGAACAGGAAGTAGAATGGTGATTGTCCTAGGTGAAGGTGGGGTTGGGGAAATGATGGTCAAAGGGTACAGACTCCCAGCTGTAAGTGCCAGGGATCTAATGTAGGGAATGGGGACTTTTGTTAAAAATATTGTGTTATATACTTGAAACTTGCTAAGAGAGTAGATCTTAAATATCCTCACCACACACACCCACCAAAAGTAACTATGTGAGGTGATGGACGTGTAAACATTTTTTGTGGTAGTTATTTTGCAAGATATATGTGTATCAAACCATCCTGTTGTGCACCTTAAACCTTCACAATGTTCTAATCAATTATATCTCAATAAAGCTGGGAAAGAAAAAAAAGGGAAATTTTCCTTGCTAGAACTAAACAATTTCTTCCAAGTAGCAGAAAGGCATAACCACCATTAAAGCACTTCCTATGTGCTAGAACCATTTCATTTTATCCTAATAATCTCCCAAATGTTTTAATCTGTGGAAAGGGAAAGAGGCTCGGAGAGGAGAAGTTATTTGTTCAAGGCACACGACTGGTAAACCTACACGTGTTTCCCCTCTGCACTGAGCTGCCTTAATAAATGTGGCATTCTTCTTATGATCAACATTATGCTATGAAGGCAATGTGAATTCACTCATGACCATATTGTTGCCTCTGATCAGAAGTCATATTTTGAAGAAGTTCTCAGAATCAGACTAGGAACTGCCAGTCTCAAAGCTTATAAAGTCACCACACCAGAAAGCTTTTGTAGTTTTGAAATTCCTCATGAGTTGTTTATCATGGGCTAAAAATGGAATGGGACATTTGAAAAAGATTCCCTACAGGCCTGTAAGCCCAATCCATTCATTTTTTTCCTGATCTGTGAAAACTTAACAATGGGGTTTTAGTTTTCACTTAGAGAAAAATAAATTCAAACTGTACATGTGTTTATTTGGTAAAACGTGCTATTTTTCTAAATTATAGATTAGTGTCCTTCAGGAGAGACAAATTCTTTCTATTATAGTTTCTTTCCTTATTTTTTCCAAAGATTATATTGCCTCCCTTCCAGTGAAAAGCCCTCTTTTAAGTTTGAGCTTGAACCTTACTTGCCAGGAGGGAATATTTCTAAATTCATCATGATTAAAGAACTCTGACAATGTGCAAAGTCCGGTCTGAGTACAGCAGTGGAGATAGGGCCTTCATTCCTTGGTCTAGTAAATTTGCAAAACGATTGGGAATGGTTCGAGAAGACAGTGTGTCAGGATGAAACAGTGTTGAAAATAAAGGAAGAGGTTTTTTTGGCTTAGGCTAAGTAATTTCTTCAAAGTAGCAGCAAGGCGTAAGTGAAAAAGTCCTAAACTACAGCTCAGAAGTCTCATGTCACAGTATGTGACACATCCCATGATGTGTCTTGGGATGTGATATGTCCCAGCACTTGACATTAGGCAGAATGTTATAGACACCATTCTAATATATCAGAAAATAGATTAATAGCCAGTAGGTCTAAGCAAAATAGTATTATGTTTGCTCTTGACGAGTTATGGTGGTTTATGACCACTGTGATGTTGCTAAGTAAAAGGACATTTTTTAACATGGCTCACACTGGGTTCTATACCACCACCACCTCTGTGTTGTTCTTTAAAAAAAATTTTTTTTAATGTTTATTTATTTTTGAGAGAGAGTATGAGTGGGGGAAGGGCAGAGAGAGAGGGAGACACAGAATCCAAAGCAGGCTCCAGGCTCTGAGCTGTCATCACAGGGCCCGACACGGGGCTCGAACTCACAAACTGAGATCGTGAGCTGAGCTGAAGTCGGACACTTAACTGACGGAGTCCCCCAGGCGCCCCTGTGTTGTTCTAGGCGGTAACAGGCCTGCACACTCCTGACCCAGGGCTCTTGTTGCTCCTTTGGCTGAAGACCAAAACAGTCCCCCACTGACCTGCACTGCTCACTCCCTTCAGGTGTTTATTGAGTGTCGTCTTCAGAGTGACCCCCCCCCCCCGCCAAACCTCTGTGTTTAATCTTAAACCCTCCATAATTCCCTGTGTAGTCTTTTTAAAAACTTTTTTAGTGTCTATTTATTTATTTTGAAAGAGAGCATGCATGCTGTAGCAGGGGAGGGGCAGAGAGAGAGAGAAGAGAGAGAGAGAGAGTGAATCCCAAGCAGGTTCCGTGCTGCCAGCGCAGAGCCTGACATGGGGCTCGAACTCACAAACCATGAGATCGTGACCTAGGCCAAAACCAAGAGTCAGATGCTTAACCTACTGAGCCACCCATGTGCTCTCCCCCTTTGTAGTTTATTAATATAGCATTTATTACCATTTAATAGTCTATATATATTTTTCTCCCACCACCAAAAAGGAATTTAAGTTTCAAGAAGGCTAGGATCTGTCTCCTTTGTCTATTTTTAATTCTACTGCTGTATCTCTACCTGTTGGAACTGTTTAGAGCACATATGAGATATTTGAGAAACACTTTTTTGAATGAAATATATGGGAGAAAAGTAGATATCTTGATTCTGTAATTTCCCACTTAAATTATTGGCATGTGAATTAGAATTGTCATGTTAATTAGCTTTAAGAGGTAGTTTTTGTTTTGGTGTGCCTGGGTGGCTCAGTCGGTAGAGCGTCCGATGGGCTCAGGTTATGATCTCACAGTTTGTGAGTTCGAGCCCCCATCAGGCTCTGTGCTGACCGCTTGCTTAGAGCCTGGAGCCTGCTTCGGATTCTGTGTCTCCTTCTCTTTCTGCCCCTTCCCTGCTCATGCTCTGTCTCTTTCTGTTTCTCAAAGATAAATAAATGTTAAAAAAAAAAAAAAGAGGTAGCTTTTGTTTTATTTCAGGTTTAAGATGCTTTTAAATTTTAATTTCTTGGAGTGCCTGGGTGGCTTAGTCGGTTAAGCCTCTGACTCCTCATTTCAGCTTAGGTCGTGATCTCTCAGCTTGTGAGATCGAGCCCCGTGTTGGGCTCTGTGCTGATGGCCTGGACACTGCTTGGGATTCTCGCTGTCGCTCTCTTTCTCCCCTACCCCATGTGCACAGGCACTCTCTCTCAAAATAAGCATTTTAAAAAAAATTGAATTCCTTGTCTTTTCCTGTAGTGTCACCTGCTTACCTTTAAATATAAAGTCTGCGGTTGGTATGCCTTTAAATTAGTTAACATTTCATTTGGAGTCATTCTGGGGAGAAAGCATGCTGAACATATAAGAAGTATATTCATCTCAGGGGAGATGAATTCTTAAAAATGTTTAAGGCTTAGAGAAAAACATTGCCTTTCACTAATATAAAGAGGCTCTGATATGAATCAGATTTGCATCTTACTGTCCGTTGTTTCTGTTCAGCTCAGTCTCAGTGTATTTGAGAATAGGAGGATCTTTTAAAAAATTGTGGTTGCTGGGCTTTGCTATTTCTAGATTGATAATCAGTAGTTTAGGCCACTTGGTGTCACTCGCCTTCCACATAAATCCTATTATTGTCTTTCATCTAGCTGGCGGTTAACTCTCTAAAACTCTGGCTTTCATTCTTAACCTCTCTTGAGTAAAAGAAACATGTAGTACCTTCCAGGTACAGCATTTTGTTCTAAATTCAGTCAGGGGAGATACGTGTGCAAAAGTCACAATCTTATGAGAAGATAAACATGTGCGGGAAGATCTCTGATTCAAGAAAGCATGTGATGTGCGAAGTTGACACAGCAGCTGCCGTGGATGTTCAGAGGATTCATTCATTGAACATATTATTATGCATGGTAATTTCTTATGCCCATAGATTCTTCAAAGCCTAAGAGAAGAGGCAGTTAAAAATTATGTCAAGTATTTAACAATTAGAAGCGAAAGTCCTAAGGGAATACAAGAAAATCATCTTTGCTCAGGAGGCTTTATGGAGGACGTGTCAGCCTGAGAGAGAGGAAGCTTCATGGGGGTGGAGGCATTCGGGATGAGCTTTCAGGGTGAGCTAGATTTTGACCAGTGGAGAAAAACTGAAGATGGAACAAACAAAGATAAGAAAAGGAAAATGCAGAAGACATACTTTGGAAACAAATGGCCCAAAGCATAGCAACGAGTTGGGGTGTGAGCAGAAAATCAAGTTAGAACGGAAGGCTGGCCCTGGAGCAAGGAGGGTCATAAATGCTCAGTGAGGCACCCAGACTGGATGTGATAAACGCAGACGCTGATGTTGCCTCCTCCGTCACTGGTGGCTGCGTAAGTTAGGCAATCACGATGGCCTGGGATTTCTCATTTCGAGCTATTTTGTTTGCAGAAAATTCTTTTGAGGGAGCATTTTTTAAAAAGTATCACGTAGGAAATTAATGCTTAGTGTAGGAAATACTGGAAAATGGAGAAAAAGAAGAAAATAAAAGACACTCATAATTCCATATCCTGACATGACCACTGTTAACACCGATACCGTTTTCCATTTTCCTCTACTTACATTTTCTTTTTTTTTTCCCTTTTATCAAAGTTTGGGATCATAGCCCCTCTACTCATCCTGACTTTTTTTCACTAACACATTTTGAAGATTTCCCTATGGCAAAAAGAGTTTTGTCTTCGAGCACTGTATCACAGATTACTTATGTAGCTCTTTTCCTGGTAGTGAGCAGCTAGGTTGTATCCACTTTTTTGCTGTGCTAAGTAATTCCCTTCTTCATGGATGATGGCTGACGTCGAGCAGTCTTCTGAGCACATCATGTATCAACTCGTTCACACCTCACAGTAATACGGCGCACACGTAATTGTCCTGTTCCTGGTTTACAGGTGAGGGAAGCACAGAAAGCCTAAGGAACTGGCTCAAGCCACTTCATCGAAAGGGGTAGAGCCGACCAGACCTTTGTCTGCTTTGGGAAAACTGGGTCAAAAATGAAAACATTAAGGAGATAGGCATTGATAACATTGTAGTCATTACCTGTAATACTTATGTATGGAAATTGTTGTGGAAAAAGATATATAGGTCTTTTACTCACACGAAGATTCTGATGTTCAGTTGCAAAGTGAGTTTATAGCCTAGTTAGCAAATATACAACCGGTGGCTATTTGCTCGAGGGTTTGGGTGTAAAAGGGACCGAGTTTCTGAGAAGGTACTGCTGAGCGAAGCTTCTCCAGGACTTTCATACAGAGCAACTAAGATCACTGCGTCAATACAGTTCTGGGCGCTAGACCTATATTGTGTCATGTATTCACTGAATCAATCGTATTGCACGACTTTGTTGGGGTGGGCTCTGCTTTTATTTTTGGATCCAGCGGATTTGATGAAGGTAAGCATCTTCCCTGCACTGGCATCCCCTCCTTACTAATTTAATTATGTAGCAGATGTAACGAGTATCAAAGGGTCAGTTGCCGCGTCTTTGGAAGACCTAAAACTCGTAGGACTTTCAGTAAAAGGAACACTGAAAACTCTTTCTACTCCCATGTCTTTTGATTAGTTTGATTCACGATGTCCTTGGGTTGTTTGGTAACTCCCCCTTCATAAAACGCGAGTGGAAAGGAGGCCTCTAGGACAGAAGGGGATTGTTCCATTTTACAAAACAAAACAAAAAAAAGATTTATCTGAGACTCCTGTCCCATACCATGCAGTACAAAACAGACCATGGTATGGCAGGCTTGTATCTACAAACTCCTCCACCCTGATACCTAATAATGCTGCTGGGCACAAAGGAAAAGAATCCTGTTTGTGGAATGAGTCCATCGCTATGAAAATAAGCCCTGGGAGGAAAGGCATCTCATGCTTCCATAAGGCTTATCAAACCCTTTCTGGAATGAGAGCAGGCAAAGAACTGTGAAGACACGATACACTCAGGGAACATTTCGAAAGCCAGGACAGCAGTGGGGAGAGTTGGATTGTAGGAGTGGTGGCCCGCCTGAGGTGCTGGTCCCAGAGGGCCCAACCGCGAGAAAGGGAAGCGCCAGGGGCAGAGGTAGAGAAGGTGCCTGGGACTGTCCCTGTTTCCCTTATTATTTGGCCCGAGATAGAGACTGATTATTTGTCTATAGCTACAAAACAAAACAGAACAAAACAAAAAGGAAGAAGAGACTCCTGAATCCAATGTGAGGATTTCATAATCATTCCTTTTTTTTTCTTGCTAATGTTTGCTTTTACATAATAACAAATCTGTTTATGTCTGCAAAGGATTAGCAGTGGACCCTGCTTCTGGAGCAAAACTCAGACAAGGATTTACTAAATCTTCTAAAAAAGATTAACTCCTAGAGGCCAGGTAAGGAAAAAAAAGAAAAATTAACCTCTAATCCAGGTGTTGCTAATCATTTAATGTGGAAGATCCTGTTACCGAGCCTTTAAGAGAATGAATCCATAGCAGGCAAACCAAAGAGAAATTTGGGTAAACCCTCCCTTGGACTAACAAAATATAT
The DNA here is from genome assembly GCF_023721935.1 of Panthera uncia. Classification (NCBI taxonomy): domain Eukaryota; kingdom Metazoa; phylum Chordata; class Mammalia; order Carnivora; family Felidae; genus Panthera; species Panthera uncia. The sequence goes on from NW_026057580.1 coordinate 98,085,397, forward strand.
GCTCTTGAAACATACTCTTTTGTTAAACATATAGTTTGAAAATGATATTCAGCTTCTGACTGGTAAACCACAGGAAAGGGGAATGAGCCCTCATTTTGACCTGGAAGGCTACAGCCCTGTCCCTTCTTCCACACACATTTCCCCCCAAAAGGCCATTTCCCTGAGATTGATACCGAATCGGACTGCTATGGAGACTTTTTTTTTTTTATATTGTGATTTTTGTTGTTAAAATTGTAATGAGGCCTATATTATTTAACATTCTCAATGTGGAAACAATGAAGTTCTAAAGTAGATGCCTTTTTTTGTTTTCAGACGGTCTCCCCTTATCAGCCTGCGTGGCTGTGTACCCAGGAATGCCACGTAAGGGGGGGGAAGGCAGACAGCTGTTCCATAAGCCCACGATTCTTCTTGAGACATCATGTAGAACAAGTAAAAACCAGATTCAGATTTTCTTCTTCTTTACTCCCTTTAAAATTTTCAAAACAATATCATTAAACAACATATCAGCCTGCGTGAAAGTGGTTGAAGTTTTGGTGGGTTTTTTTGGACATTTAATAGGTTTTTAAAGAAATGTTACTTTGGTGTTAGAACTTTTTGGTGAAACAGTCTTTGGAGTTCTACTTACTGGCATTATTTGCTTACTAGGAGAATCGGTTTTTTATCCAGCTTCAGTCTATATAATGTGAAATCCCATTTTTGGTATTTTCTTCTGATAAACTTTAGTAAATATCCTAAGTTTCCATCTGTATACCACGAAGAATTGTCCCACACCAGTGCACACAATTTCGGGGGAAACGCTGCAGTGGAGGAACAAGATACAAGAACCTTCCCGTCCTGTGGGAAGGATGCTCTTAAGAGGTCTCAGGCTGTTTCTCATGGCCAGGTCAGAAGTCACCTGCTCAGTTTGCCTCCGGTTTCTATGGCTCTGTGGGGAGGTGGTGTCTCAAGTCTTCCTTCTCCTTGCCGTCCTCTGGGTGAATACACTCTTTTTGTAAAGTCTTTTGTACTCCTGCTTTTTCATGTAAGAATTTTTATTTAAAAAAATTGTTTTAATGTTTTATTCATCTTTTGGAGACAGAGCGAGACAGAGTGCAAGTAGGGGAGAGACATAGACAAAATCTGAAGCAGGCTCCAGGCGCTGAGCTGTGAGCACAGCTGACACGAACCGTGAGATCATGACCTGAGCTGAAGTCAGACGCTGAACTGACCAAGCCACCCAGGTGCCCCAAGGATTATTTTTAATTAAAGCTTTTATTTATTTTGAGTGGGGGAGGGGCAGAGGAGGGAGAGAGAGAATCCCAAGCAGGTTCCTCGCTGACAGCATGGAGCCCTGTGCAGGACTCAGACTCACGAACTGTGAGATCATGACCTGAGCCAAAACCAAAGTCGGACGCTTAACCCCCAAAACCACCCAGGCACTCCTATTTTTTTCTTGAACTCAGGGAATTTAAATTAGGAATTAGCCCATTTTTCCTAGATTTATTTTTATGTTTTAAATGCTTATTTTTGAGACAGAGCATGAGCAGGGGAAGGGCAGAGAGAAGGACACAGAATCCAAAGCAGGCACCAGGCTCTGAGCTGTCAGCACAGAACCCAACTTGGGGCTTGAAACCACGAACTGTGACATCATGACCTGAGCCGAGGCCGGACACTTAGCTGATTGAGCCACCCAGGCACCCCTCCTGTCTAAATTTAAATAGAATCCCAAGCTACTCCCACTCGTAGTATAGCCAAGTACACCACCTGAACTCTTTTGATCTGTATTTTGGGACCAAATGCTATGTTCTGTGCTCAGGTGTATCAGGTATGTGTTCTGGATTGGACTGAAGACTACAAAGCCATGTAAAAGTATTTGTGGAAGGTTCCGTAAGTGGATCTTGGGAGATTTTGCTAAGGTGAACCAGTACTCTCCTCATGCTCTGGCAGATTGCCTTCTCTCAGGTAAGAGTGGATATAGGAATGGAGATAGGCCTCCCACTGGAGTCCTACTGAAGAGAGCAACTTTACCCCTTTTTCTCATTTCCTACCCACAGCTTAAACTGTACTTTAAGGGTCCACCATGTTGGTTCCCCATACTGCAGCCAAGCCCTGGGTCACTTGGTGCCCTCTGTGTTCATCAGCATCACCATTAAGGGCTACGGGCCAGGGTCTCTCACATTGGCTAACAGGCTTCTTTGATGGACAAAGGTTCTCACGGCTTCCTTTTCTCGGCCCACCCCCCAACCCCATCCTAATCAGAGGCAAAGCAGAAATAGGCTTTTCAGATTCAAGGGGTCCTAATACTTTCTGAAGAAATCCCAGCAAGGAATAGGCAAATTTCTAATCTGTACTAGAAATTAATGGTAAGGACCATTGTAAAACTGGAACATGGTCGTCCAGGATAGACTACACTTCAGTAGCTAGTACTCTGACATCCGCATCAGAAATAAATTACATAGTATTATGGCAGAATTCAAAATGTTTTATCAGTAATTTTTAGAAATAAAGTCACAGTGGTGGGAACTTAACTGAAGCATTGAAGCTTCCACCTTAAATCCTAATTTACTCCAAAAAAGGTAGTTTCTAACAGATGCTGAATAGAAGTCACAATAGTAGTTTCTGTGGGGGGAATAATGGCCAGGAGGGGGCATGAGGGAGCCAGCTAGGGAGCTGGAAATGTTTTATATCCCAATCTGGACGGTTACGCGCGTGTAGTTTGTAAAAAATCAGTCAAGTCAAGTCTGCAGGATTTGTAGTTTATTATATGTAAGATATATCTTCATATAGAAAGCCTCTAAACACAAAAGACAAAGGAGCTTTAAAAAAAAAAAAAAAAGGTTAGGTTTTATATTCTTAAACTCATTAGATACCAAATTCAAGACATAGATTATAGTTACATTGCAAATGTTATCCTTTTGAAAAAAACTAATATTGACTTAAATGATGAATTTAAATGCATTTATTGGTGATTAAAAATAATACTTAAGCAGAGTAGTATTTTAAGCCAGACAGAGCAAAGAAAATTCTTGTTTAATATATATATATATATTTTAAAATTCCAGTAATATTTTCTTAAATTCCTGTTAAAAATATAATCAATATTAAAGTCAGCAAAATGCTTTCTTTTGACTGACGCCTGGATTATTTTACCACTTAACCTGGTTACACAGTGATTTTTTTTTTTTTTCTGTCAGATGTAACTGACAACCAGTTTAGTCTTTTAAGATACATGAAGTGATAACTCACATTGTAGCATCTTGTGGAAAATATTCAAACTACATTTAAAATGCTTTTTTAAAATGGAGACGTCTATTCCACAAGAAATTGTTTCTGTAAAACTACAGGTTGGCTATGGCAATAGTAACTAAACTACATCCAACCCTGAAGGTAGAAAAATCCCTGAAAAGAAATACACAGCCTAGTTATAATATGCAATATAAAGGTTATTTTGTATTTTAAAAATTCTCCCATTTTGGAGAAAGCCAAACCTTCCCATAGTTCCCTTTACTAGGCAGTGCCACATAAAATTAGTTAACATTATTATGATCATGGCTTACGATTAAATTCAATTTGACAAACACCTATATATAGCAGCCCTCGTTTGGATGTCGGTTCTGACAATATTTGCAGTTCCATTAAAGAATACTTGCTTATCAAATTTGGTACAAAGCATGAACACTCAGGACAATTGGCACGATACATGCAGTTCGAGAACTCTCTTATCTCAAGCCAGTCATCACTGAATTAGCCGCATTTCCAGTCCCGCTTTCCGAATCTCTCCTTGTAGCATAACTGATGCTTACATGCTCCTTAAAACACATCTTCCAGAATAAGAAAAGGACGCTTTAAAAACCAGTCATCTGAATGCATGATGGAAATGAGGCAGGATAGCAGAGCCGGTGCCAGCTGGGAAAACATGGGGGATGGGGGGGAGGGGGAGCTGGCCCAGGCTCATAGTGCTCATGGCTAGTGAGGGATCTTGTTGCTGCTGCCCCAGACAGCTTAACCTGTGCGGCAGAGACTCCCCAGGCCCCAGGGTGAGAGTGCCATTCCCAAAGGCGTTTTGGGTAGCAGGAGGGGGCAGCTGCCAGAAGCCCAACAGGGGGGAAATGTCCAAAGAGGCAGGTATCGTTAGGTTCACAGCATCTGCAGGTAGCTCCTTGGGCAGGCTCACTTTACCAGCGCTTCCCTTAGCCGGATCGAAACCTGGGTTGAGCTTGTGAGGTGACTGAGGCTCTTGCAGAGGCAAGTCCTCAAGCAAATTGATATTGCAAAATCCTTTAGTATCTGCCTTGAGGGGCAGGCTTGCAAGTGGGGAGTATGAGGTAGAACTGGTGTTGTACTTGTGATTCTGGAGGGGCGCGGGAGGGGAGCTGGGAGAGGTTACGGGGTGGAGGGGGGCCAGGGGCTCCGGCAGCGCCTGTACCGGCTGGGAGGCCGGATCCGAGGGGTTGTGGGCGTGGCCGTGTACCTCGGCGGGCAGGCCGCTGGCGAGCCCGTTCTGCGCGTGCGCGGGAGCCCCCAGAGGGAAGGGAGACAGCGGGGCGGCCTTCAGCTGAAACTGGGGAGAGATGGAGTGGAAGGTGCTCAGAAGGTCTCCAGACTGCAGACTCTCTTTCATCAGCTCCTGCGAGTGTGTCTTCTTGGTATGTCGCGTGAGGTGGTCTTTGCGCCCAAATCTCTGGGCACAAAACTGGCACAGGAAGTCCTTGCAGCCTGTGTGGACCACCAGGTGGCGCCGCACGTCCTTCCGGGTGTAGAAGCATCTCTCACAGTGGTCGCACTGGTGCTTCTTCTCCTTGGTGCCGCTGGGGGGCTTTTCTTCCGCGTGGGCTTTGAGGTGGTCCAGCAGCACCTCGGTGCTCCCTAGCTCCAGGGCGCAGACCCCGCAGGTGAGGTCGCCACTGCTGGCCGCGTGGAGGGCCAGGTGCCTCTTGTAGCCCAGCATGGTGTTGTACTTCTTCCCACACTCCTCACACCCAAAGGCCATTTTGTTGGGGTCATGCGTTTGGAGGTGGTTTTTTAGGTGGTCTTTCCGGTTGAACGTCTTCTCACAGTGAGCACACTGGTGAGATTTCTGGGGCGAATGGGTAGCCATGTGCCTAGGAACAGAAGGAAAAAAACATTGAGTCCATTCTGAAATTTCAACAGTCAAAGGTGTAGGAAAAATATTAAAATGTTAATAGTTTTCTCTAGGTGCAGGCATAAGAAATTATTTTCGTTAAAAAAAAATAACTTTTCCATGACTTTCCAGATTCTACAAATATATACTCTGTGATTAAAAAAAAAAAAAAAAAAAAGGCACCACTAAAGGCATCATACAATTTTCATACCTGTAAAAAAATATTCTTTGAGAACCTATTTTCCTCACATAGGCAAAGATTTCTAAGCAAGTACAAATATTTAAAAATATGTCATTTTCAGGAAGGGGTTCAATGGATGTTCTACACTCTCTGGAAATTACTCAATTTTCAAAAGTGACCCAATTAACCTTCTACACAGAACCCCGTGCGCCCCCTCACACCCTCTTCCCAGATTTTAGGTTTTTATCCTATGTACAATTCCTGCTTGGTTTTCATTAATTGAGGCAAAAAGGTCAGGCCGTAGAAATAACACGAAAAGTCTATCCTTGACCTCAGAGAGTGTTCAGTTGGACCCAAAACCCAGAACGCCACCCCACCACCTGTGCTGTGAGCCTGAGCCTCATGCTCAAGTCTTGGCCCCCCGTTTAAGATTTTCTATCAGCTGTCATCTCAGAGGTGTGCAGCCCCTGTCTCCAGAGGCTCGAACGACAACATGTGTGAAGCAGCCTAGGTTGTACTTCAAGCCACAAGCTGCAATTAAGGATGCTGTTCTGGAAGTACAACTAACATACAGGACCTGGCGTTTCACAGGATACACTCAGTTATTAAAATGAACCTTTTTAAAGTTTTAAGGATGACAAACAGGATTTCCTCATCGAGGTTGTTTTGTTTTTTAAAACCAACAGAGTTTAGGGGTAGATTCTCGTGATGTATATACTGTATGTTAGCCAACTTGACAATAAATTATATTTAAAAAACAATAATAAAAATTAAAAAACCAACAGAGTTTAGATCTCAGGAGCTCAGTGGAACTACAACAAATGGAATTGTGATGGTTTTCCAAAATGGATTTGTGCTTTACAAATATAATACAGGTATTTTGATGTTTCAGACCGACTAAGAGGACTATGGCTTGTCCCTAAAGCTCAAAGGAAAACTTTTTTTTTTTTTTTTAACATTTTTTTATTTTGAGAGAGAGCGTGAGCAGAGAGAGAGAGAGCGTGAGCAGAGAGAGAGAATCCCAAGCAAGCTCCACGCAGGCTTGAACTCACAAACCATGAGAGCATGAGCTGAGCTGAAATCAAAGAGTCGGATGCTCCACCGACTGAGCCACCCAGGCGCGCCCCTCAAAGGAAAACGTTGAACTGTTGTAGAAGCTTAGTCCTTCTAGAAAAAGCCCTTTTGAATTTTGCCAATGAAATTACCAGTGACCTTCACGAAGCAGGCTGAGGGTGTCTCAGTGGGATCTTGAAGAACTGGAGACGGGCTGCACGCCTCTGAGATGCAATTGAACTTGTGGCTTTGGGTACAAAAGAATTTCTAACAACTCATTCTGTAAAAAAAGAATTTCTTTAAAGACCATATGTTGAAGTCAAAAGTATACTCATCATACCTTTCACCCAACCTCCTAACCTACATTGTCCACTCCTGATCCTTTTCTAGAATTGGTAAGGGGTCTATAGTAAATGCTGTTGGGAAGCCAGTTCAAAAACATAAAGATGATTTGAGTCTCATTGTCATTTTCTTTTTTTTTTTTTAATTTTTTTTTTTTTAATGTTTATTTATTTTTGAGACAGAGAGAGACAGAGCATGAATGGGGGAGGGCCAGAGAGAGAGGGAGACACAGAATCTGAAGCAGGCTCCAGGCTCTGAACTGCCAGCACAGAGCCTGATGCGGGGCTCGAACTCACGGACCGTGAGATCGTGACCTGAGCCGAAGTCGGACGCTTAACCGACTGAGCCACCCAGGCGCCCCTCATTGTCATTTTCTTAAAAATAAAGCAAAACCTTAGGTCACCTCCCTTTCTCCTTTAAAAACAAAAAGCCAACTAAGTGCAGGGGATAGAAGGAAAAGGAAGTTCCTTCTGCCCCTTCCCTCCAGGACACCAGAGCTCAGCATACACAGGGATACGTATAATGGTACAGACAGTTGTGGAGAGACAGGAGCCAGTGCGACAGGCACCTGGGACATGCAGAAGGTGTGTCCCCAAGTTCTGCATGTATTGAAACAGACTGCAGAAAGGGTTTTGCAAGCCAAGTTATACAAGGCTTATACCCCATTCTTACACAAGATATCCACAGACACATCATCAGCAATAGATGTGAGGGGGAACTGTTTGCAAACTTGGCATTTAAACAGTTTTCAATGTGGCCTAGTACTAGTGAACAGGACCCCCTGAGCTCTGCCCTGGCTCTTCTTTCTTGCCTCTCTCCCTTTTATTCTTTGTGGAGGACTTTGATCGGATTAGATTTGTCACCCATGGGTAGGTCAGTGCCGAGTTAACGACTCTGGACTGTCCTACTCCTGACTACCTGTGAGAAAGGCACAGGTTGACAAAACCCTACTTGAGCAACAATCCCACTTTTCACATTTTACCAGCTGCCATTCCTCTGAATTTTTTGACTCTTTCCTTTGCCTGGTATCCAGCCCTTCCCCTTTTAATTGATCCCTTACTCACTCATGCAATAGTCCCAATCTAGAACACGATCATCTTATAGCTGAAATTACTTCAACGAGTGGTTTCCTTCCCTCAACTTCTCGTCTTGCCTCACAGTCCACGACACCATCAGTTTCAGTCTGTGCTACAGGCAGCACCAAGTGTAACTGCTTACAGTAAGACTTCCCACCAGCAATTCTGACCGGCCTTGCCGAATCCTCTTTTCTTCTTGCCTTTTGCTGTTTCCACCTGCTTCCCCGTTTGCTGTACTGGGACCCACGTTCTCTTTTCTACTTAAGCAAGTTCTTTTCTCCAATCTCTGCTTCTAAAACAGAGCTTATGTTGAAGCTGTGGGAAATGGGATGGAATGCTACCCCCACCGTAAAAACGAAAACCACAAAACCTAAAGCGTCCCCTCCTCTTGCCACTCTTTACTCTCCTTCAGGCCAGAGAGGTGTGAGGTGCGGGGGGGGGGGGGGGGGGGGG
>NW_026057580.1:98093702-98106410 GCF_023721935.1 Panthera uncia
GGGGGGGGGGGGGGGGGGGGGGGGGGGGGGGGGGGGCGTGCAGGGCGGGCGGTTCTTGCATAAAGCCCATTGCTTCCCGTTTTGGCTGCACTTTGCCCCCTTCGCCCAGCAAGCTGTTTCCCTTGCTTGAAACGACCACCTCCTAAATACTGCTTAAGGCAACTTCCTCAGCGCGGTTTACCACAGTAATCCCACCTAATTCCTGTCATTCCAATAATCTGTTAGCTCCAGTCTTTTTCAAATATTTACCTCCTGTATGTGTTTTGATCTTTATTCACAGCCTAATATCATCGCTGTGGGTTTTAACTGCAGCAAATGCTGCTTTCAGTGTTTGGGTAAGAACAATCACTGTGCACACATAAGAAGCTTGTTGCAAAACAAGCTTATGATGCCTATTGTGTGCATCAATTTTGTTGCAAAGCCCTCCTGTTTTGCAACAAAATTGATGCACACAATAGGCACTCGGTACTTATATATTTCTGGCAACTAAAGACTGGCCTGTGTACAGAACCCATTTGAGTTTTAAAATACCTAAGCGTTTATAGGCTTATTTTAAACCCGATTCTATTACATTATGACAGTGGTATACTGAGGGGCCAGGAGCATAATGTAGATCTTTTTAAAACTTTCAGGTGCCTCTCTTCAAGGGCACTCCAAGATTTAATAATGTTGTGGTCCATGTTAATGCCACTCAGATGGACATCCTCTCTTGCCAAATTTTGACTCTCGCCTGTGCATTTATAGGTGAGTAGTCTGAAAGTTGAAGCTCTAATGTTCATTTCATGGAGATGAAAGGCAAATAAGTTTCCCTTAACCAGGTGTCAAAAGATGCACACAACAGCGCGGATTCTGCGTGTGGACCACATCCATAGCACACGTGGCCTTTGTTCTCAACAGTTCTCAAGACTACTGTGCAATTTAGCAACTTTGTGTGTGTGTGTGTGTGTGTGTGTGTTTTATCTTTTCTAGGATGTGAAAATCCTTTAGAGGGAGAAGCTTCAACTTGTATATTCATTTCCCTTGCAGAAGTGAGGCCCTAATAGGCATTCAAAAAATAATTCAGACTAAATATCCTTTTTTTTTTTTAACAACAGTTTTTATCCTTTGGTGTATCATGGATGCCTTTGAAAATCTGATTAAATGCACATACTCAACACCTGTATTCCCAACAGAATTCCACTTGGGAGGTTGGACAAACTCCTCGCAAGTTGAGAAACTGCTCCGAAAGCTGGCACTTGGGAGATGTTCCCTCCCCTCCATCCTTACTGTCAGGACGCGAACACACGCTCCGTATTTCATACTGGACTATTACTTCACACCTCCCCCCTCAGTCTACTTGCCTCTTCTCTCGCCTCCGAATTACTACCAGAGTCCTCTAACACCCTGATCAAAACCACCTTTTCCACTGCTCAGACTCATTACAATAAACAGACCCTTCAAGACAGAGGCTAAGGCCAGTTATGAGCTGCTTTCCTTTTTTGCCTCCACTTTGAGCCTCACCTGTTCCTCCTCCACCACTACCCTTTAGACTTGTGCGCTTTAAGGCCAAGGCTTCGGGCTTCCCCAGAACCTCATCTCTGTCCGCCTCCTGGTCCAGCGTATGGCTGTGTCTTTCTGAGAAGCCCTACCGACGCTCCTCATCGAGCAGCGGAGAACAGCTTCCTCCACCTGCACACCTCTGTCAAAGCACCTGCACTGCATTTTAATTGTGTTTGCATGACTATCTCCCCAGCACGGGTCTTTTCATCTTTGTGTTTTTATGCCTGGCATATTGTAGGACCACAGGAAATGCTTGCTGAATGAACGAACTGACACTACATGCAAAACTGTCACAGAAAACCGCATTAAGCCCTGCAGTGTGCAAGGCTAATGTGCATCCACATTCTGCATCCATTTTCCCTTGCGGTCTCTGGTCAGAGGGCTAGCAAAGCCACTTAAAGGTATGTGTCAAAGTACATACCTTTTCTAGAGCCTCTCACCTCATTAATTTATATCTGGAAATGAAGGCTTTGCCACAGTCTGGCTGCAAGCACTTGTAAGGTCGCTCCCTGGAGTGGGAATAATTGTGGATAGTGAACTTCTCCAGGGTGAGGAACGTCTTGCCACATAATTGGCAGGGATAGGTGGCCATGGGCTTTACTTCTCACACCTTCCTTTTCAGATGCGCTGACCAAATGCTGTGCCATTTAAGCACAAATGGAAGGATGGTGCTGAGCACATGAGCAGAGCCACGGCAGCCTGAACTCCAGACCAGGGGAGAGGCAGCGTCGTGGTCCTGGGCCTGGTTCTACCCAGACATGGGCCTCTCAGTTACCATGAGCTTTGCTTCCTGCTTTCCCACATCCCAATTTATAGATGCAGTCTCAGGCTGGGAGAATGTCGGAGGCACAGATGAGGTTCCAGGAGCATCACCAGAGCTGGGGCATGTTCTGGATCGCCAGACTGTCTGTGGAGAGAACAACAGTGTTCTTGTATTAGCTTGTATTGGACAAGAGTGCTCTTCCTCTCCTCCCAGCTCAGCATCGACTACCCAGAATCCACATATTACTTTCAATGGCTCCAATGCAGCACCTGAGTCTCTGTCCTCCCTCATGTGCTTCGGGAGGTCCTTCTGCACATAAATCCTCCCAAGTGGCGAGGAGGCAAGCACACAGTGTTCTGATGGTAGGTGAAGCACACTTTCCTTTTGACAGAGACAGCTCTTTCCATCGACTAAGGTGTGTGTTACCTACTTCAGATCATGACTTCAGGTCAGTGTGAGGCTCAGCCAACCAATTCAAAGGAAAAAAAACCAAAAATCTCCCCCATGTGTTAGAGTGTTTTATCGGTACAGAAATGAAAGTCATCTCTGCTTATTCAAACCTTGGGCTGTCTTCACCCATGGTTAGCATAACATACGTTGTTTATCACACCTGTTTAAACTTCCAGGGGCGGAGATGAAATAATTTGTATACATCCAAGTTAATTTGTTTATAAGGTTACCATGCTGAAGATCTCAACAGCGTGATGTAAACAAAATGTGAATAAAACCAGTTTAGTTCACTCATGTGCCTTTGGAGGGGAGACAGAATATTCCCACGGAAACAAAAATGATGGCTCAGGCTGCAGTCAGAGGTGTAAGCAGCATCCTCTTGTAAACTGTTCTACTGATCTCTTCCCCTTTTGTTTCTGGGGGCCTTTCCTCATTCCCCAGCCCCACTCTGGAGGGCCAACTACTCGTTAGTAAGGCCACTTCTAGAAGGTGGGCCTGCTGCCTCAACCTGTCTCAAACCAACCTTCCAACCCAGGCAAAGTCACCCAAATCCACGCTCCTCTTCTTCTACCAATGCGCCACCATTTGAGGAGCCTTAAGAGTCTCCGGCAGTCATGAACAATGCAGAAAAAACCCTGGCTACCTAAAATCCTGTGCTTTTCTAGAGAGAGTAATTCTCAGGCAAGTGGATGCTAACCTTTCAGTTGCCATACTTAAAAAAAAAAAAAAAAAGTACTATATGTTTACATTAAACATACTGGAGTAGCTTGTATGCAGGCCAGTCTTTTCTGAGCTTTGCCAAGTAAGCAGGGCACCCGCAGCAAAGTGACCAATCACAGCAGGTCCTCAAGGGCCCGTTTCCTGCATGCATTCATTTACTGCCCAGTCTTTAGAGATGCTCCTTGTTGTTAAAAGTTTTTACCTACCTTTTCACAGTTACCTTCAGGTAAGAAGGCTGGAGTCTAGCTAGGTCAAATTTATTATAACAACAGTCTAAGCATCTTTAAACCTACCAGCTCACAGCACACATACACAGAAAGAGAGATACTCCTTTTCCAGCGGACAAAACCTAGAGCAGACTTCTTGTGTCCCTCATCAGCTAGCTCGGATGTTTGCAGACACTGCTCAGAGCTCGGCAGGAGCCAGCACCAAGCAGAGAGCCCTCCCCCTGTGCCCCGCCTGCTCGGAACCCTCAGAGCTGACACGCAGGCTTTGAGCCGAAGCTTCAGCGCTGATCCAAAACTGGGGACGCGGGCACTCTCAGCCAGCATCTTGGCACCAAAACTTCCTTCTGATGGCAGCACACACACACCTTGTTCCTCTGTCACCAAGTGTGACTTGAACTGAGCCCCTCTTCCCCAACTCCTTGTTTCCGCACAGTACTGCAGCTCATGCCTGAGGCCCTACTCTGACGCATCCCCAACGAGCGTGGCCACAGACAAAATGATTCCTTCCAGGAATGCCATCCTGCGTGGCCGAGTTTTTGCTGCCAGGTCTCATGACGTGTCCCACTTCTCATCCAGCCAAAGTCTGGCTGCAATACTGGCCCAGCTATAAGAGGCATAGAATTTATCATCACCATTAAATGTCCTCATTCATTTGAAATTTCTGTGTTCCAAGGCTATCAAAAAAGATTAAAATGTAAACATAATATGAAGTTTGAAATTCATCTTTTCCTTGTTCTCATGACGGCTGAACTCAAATTAGTGCCAGTCCCTCAGGAGGAGAGCCGGTGTGGTGGAGGGATTTGCTCTCTCTCTCTCTCCCGCCAATCCCCTGCATGTACACTAAATTCATTCTCCACATTCTTGCTGAGAGATGACCAGTACATCCAAGAGAACTTTCTGTGATGACGGAAGTGTCTCATATATGTCGGCTACTGAACACTCAAAACGTGACTCTGAGAAACTGAAATTTTTGTTTAAATGTAAACAGCCCCGTGTGGCTAGTGGCTGCTGTATGAGACAGCACAACTCAGTTCCACACTTGAGAGCGAGAAAGGCAAGGTTCTGCTTTCCTTCAGACACAACTGTGCTGATTCACCCTCAGGTGTTTCCCTGAAGTGTGGGAGCGATTCGTGTAGATCCAGCCACTTGTTCTATGAATACAGTGGAAAGATTCCCCAGTTCAAATTCTAGCTTGTCCACTTGTCAGCTACATCTTGAGTCTGTTTCCTTATTTGTGATACCACCTGATGCATATAATGGGCTGCTGGGGACAACCAACTGGAACAACAGGGATCTGAAATATGCAGTAATCTAAAAACATACCACACAAGTATAAGTTGTTTATGAAACACTGGGATTAAGAGCAGAAGCCATCAGCTGCACAAGTGGCACAGGGTTCTAGCCACTCAGCTACGGCCATGATAGAAAAACTCACGTTCTCTCCCTCTGTGTGACCCACCATCCGCTATTCACAGTGGGAGGAACCAGTAGTCTGGATAACACAACATACTCACACACGCAGAAAGACCTATGACCTTGGCAAGTCAAAATCAGCATTCTTTGTTCCTCAACAGATACCAACTTTGACTGATGGCTTACCAACAGACCAAGAATATGAAGGAAAAGTAGTATTTATTCCATTTAGACTTAACAAAAAGTGCCTGCCCTTTAGCACTAAATAAAATTTTCCCAGATCAACTTTCCAGCCACTTCCCTAGATTCCAAAGTCCAACAGTCATGGACATCATTACCTACGTTTCCCTTGGGCCTTTGAAGACAGTGGGTATATAATCAGGGATTTACAGACACAGCAGATTTTATTTAAATGTGACACACATTTCCTCACTTTGTTCCACGTGGAACTTTCAAACAATAACAAACATCACTTAAACATTTTTATACACACTTAACTCATTTCATGAGTGACTCTTCGCAATCCTTGATGTGTTTTTAGGTCCATGTGTTAAATACGCCTAGCCCAACACTAACTGGCCTTCAAATGTTGAACTGAATTAATTATACTATAATTAACATTCTTTAAGTCTTTTTGAACGATGAATTCAAATTCACAAATGGTTTTAACGTTTCTTTCACCATAACTGTGTATTTCATTAATGTGGACCTTCAAATATAAATATTTACACTGTGTTCATGATACTATCACAAACTCCTATAAAAATAGTCTTTCTCAACAGACTATAAATTCATTGTGGCCGAGGATCAAAGCCTAGCTATTTTTAAAAAAATAAACCGTGTGGATAATACAGCGTCCCCCATCACCATGTACTTGACCAGTACGGGCTGGCTGCCGCTGATTCCAATCTTTGGTTGAAACCTGATGCGCTTTCTGGCCACATCCTTGAAACAGACTCGTGATTGACTTTCTATTATCTGGCAAACCACCAACAATCCTAACAGAACTGACAAAGGGATGGTCCTGATGATAATCAGTCTATATTCTGTGACCTGAAATACAGATGGCATTTGAGTCTTAAATACGGTAATATTTCAACACCTGTCACCCTGGAAAGATAGTAAGTCTTCCCCCAAAACATCTCAGGACATAATTTTCAATCCCCTTGATTCTAAAAATACTGCGTGAGTGATACAGATCTGCCACTATGCCAAAGAAGGCTTGTGCCATCTGCTTCATTCTGTTCATGCTGATTATTTTGGGGAGGAGTGAGGATCAGATTGGAATAAGAACATATATATATGGCAACAGCTAGGAAAGACTGTGTTCCCTGAGAGCGAGTGGTATACTACAGTAGAGGTCAGAGCACAAGTGTAGTTCTAGGATGTCCCCAGTGCTGCGTAACACAAGCATCTAAGAGGGGACGACAAATGTTCTACAACATTCTCAAAATAAACTATGACTTCTGGCTTCTATTTCCATTGTCCCCAGTGACACAATGCAAGACCCATTTCTGAGAGGAAACTGAATTTCCATTTTTAATCTTCTAACATGGGTACTCCAAGCTCTTTTTTTGACTCCATTCATCATCACTCCTTGTGGATAAGAAGGTTCTGCTCGAAACATTTCCCTGTGTCTCATACACCCCTAACTTGGGATTGTTTTTATACAAATGAGTTAAAACCAGTTTTAGAAGGGCTTCTATAAAAGTTCTCTTTTCTTTTTATACATGCAAAACATGAAAACAGCCCATCATGGAGCAGGGTAAGTGGAACTTCATTGCTTATTTGGGCTCTAAGAGCCCTCTGTAGAGAGTGCACTTCTCTTAGTTCTTTGAAGGACTTTGGTAGTGAGTTTCTAACATCAATGAACAAAACTATCCATAAACATCAACAAGATAAAGAAGATTCTCAGAACCTCTGGGTAGTCGTTAATTGCTTATTACGCACATGCACTGTAGAACTTGTTAGGTACTGTATCCGAGCAAGCACGACAGAAGAGTTGGGGCTCAGTATATGTCTAATCAGCAAAACAGGTGCTCACAGGGCAGGACTAACTTGGTTGAGGATGACAGATGTGAGGCCTTGATAAGTACCTCACCACATGGCTGTGGCTGGGTTTTTACTCTTAACCTAGAGCAGGGGGTTATAAGTGGCTCTGAATTCTCTGAAATTCTGTGTAAAATTAGGAGGCATGTACGCTGGAGTTCTTATGGGGGGAGGGACCATGGCTTTCTTCAGATATTCTAAGGGGTCCTAGATTCAAACAGGTTAAAGGTCACTGACTTAGATGAAAACAGGAAATCCCTCTTGGTGCTATCAATTCAGTTTATTCACAAAGTCATTGATATTTCCTAATCCGTGGGCCATATATTTTGTGCCTCAATCACTGCATGTTATCAGGTTAACGTAAAAAAAAAACCAAAACCAAAACAAACCCAAAAAGGTCCTATAATAATGTTCTTCTGAAATTCAAGCAGTAAACAACTTGTATAAATTTCATTTCAAATATGGCCTCAGGGGCACCTGGCTGGCTCAGTCAGTAAAGCATATGACTCTGGATCTTGGGGCTGTGAGTTTGAGCCCCATGTTGGGCAAAGAGATTACTTAAGAAATAAAAAAATTAAAAAACAAATAGGTGAAAAAACAAACAAATATGGCTACAGATGATAAATTCAACTATCACATAAGACAGGGCTTCATTTTGAATACAGGGCAGACTACCCTCAAAATTATAGGGGTTCATTTGTCAGCATCTTTAAAAATCTTTTATATAAAAAATATGTGTATTTATCTTCATTAATGTTGTAATATATTATCACTAAAATCCGCTAACACCTGAGCTGCCAGCACATGGAATGAACTCATAAGGAGGATCCACAGGCTTGTCACCTCCTTGTGTGTGCACCTCTCTACCACAGTGGCCCAACGGCTACCGGGACTGCAGGTCGATTCGCATGCTATTTCATTAGCGTGCCCCGTTCTGTCACGCTTCTGTGTTTTCCACATGATGCCCCTTCCTAGAATGGTCCTCCCACCCCCTGCCCACCTGGCAAACTCTTCCTTCTGTCACTCCCAGGCAGAGGAATGAGCTCCCTTCCTGCATAGGGAGATGGTGGACCTGAGAGGAACGGATTTGAAAGTCCAGCTGAAACCCTACAGACTTGGGCTCAAGAGGTTGTGGTGGAGAGAAAAGCAGATCACTGAAAACCATGGCTAACTTAGAGCAAAATCTGTTTGGTGAGAACCTACCTCCACAAAAAGTTCTTCTGTGTACTTCCAGAATTACATATTCAACAGCCTATTAGATATTAGACATCTCCACCTTAACACGTTGGAAACCATTTGTTCTCATCTGGTGGGAAGCACCCACTGACTGACCTTGCCCCTCTGTTCTGTTCTGGGAGCACCACCGGCCACCTGCTGAACAAGGTGGTTTGTTTGCTGCCTACTGACTTAAACTGCTACCTTGAGAGACTTAGCTTTGTTAACTCAATGACTAAGCTCTTATTTTCTTAGAAACAAGGCCTAAAATAAACAAGAAAGCCAAAGTGACTTATTTATCTAATATTCAGAGAGAAAAAAAACAAGAAAGCTCTCTGGTCGACTATACCACAGCTTTAGAACATCAAATCTATGCACTAGACTTAGAAAATGTCAATAAAGGGCTCCTGGGTGGCTCAGTGGATTAAGTGTCAGACTTCAGCTCAGGTCATGATCTCACGGTTCGTGGGTTCAAGCTCCCGTTAAGGGTTCTATGCTGACAGCTCAGAGCCTGGAGCCTGCTTCAGATTCTGTGTGTGTGTGTGTGTGTGTGTATGTGTGTGTATGTCTGCTCCTCCCCTGCTTGCTCTCTCAAAAATAATAAACATTAACAAAAAAAGAAGAAGAAAATGTCAATAAGGACAGGGTGCTAACTTTCTATTTACAGATATCTGGGAAAAATCCAGTGAAAGATGGCAAACTGAATAAAAGTATGTAGTTCTAGTCTCTCCTGAAACGCTACTAAAACCGTATTAGTGAGATTTTTTCAAATACAGCCTAAGATAACAGGAAAGGAGAAAACTACCACAAAATATGGGAAGCTGGAAAGCAGGTAAACCAGCAGTAACTGGCTTTGCAGTCATAAGAAAGCTCAGTTCTAAGCCAGTCATGAAAAGCTGTGAAGCAACTTGATTGACCCTGCAGAACCCATTAAGAGTCTTAGAAATGTGGGCACTAGGGAACTCTGGAGGTGGGGATGAGAGTGGGTATACAAACACAAAGACTGGGGACATCTGTGGGGAAGCATGCAGCACTCTGACCCACTCCCGGTAGAGGGCATGGGGGTGGGGCACTCTGCGGAAACAGGGAATGAAGGGAAGTTTGTATATTTGCCCTATTTAGCGACCAGGCCCATCCCCTCCAGGGTAGGAGACTGAAGGAGTCTTCTCTGGGAAAGCTGACTAGCCCAAGAGAAAAGAGCTAATTACAAGGACAAACGGCAGGCCCCGGGGTTTACCTGCATTAACCTACAACAAGTTCTAGTGAAGTACACAAAGCTTCCATCAGCTTTTTAATGGCTCCACTCATAAATCAGCAGGCAGCTGAGGATCACCAGAAACCAGAAGAAAGCATCTAATAAGAAAAACTGACAGAATAAATAGAAAAAAGCAGCTGGGATGAAGACGATGACTCTATGGGGAAAAGAAAACTTAAAAAACAACTATAAATACCTGAGAGAGGGAGAGAGATCCCTAAAAGAAGAAATACACATACACAGATACAAACACATTTTTTTAAGAAAACAAAAGAAAAGGCAGTAGCAAGAGCCAGACAGGGGCAGGGATTTGAGTCAAACTTGCTAGGGGAGCATCTGAGAATCTGCAGAAACTCCTCTGATATCTTTATGTTTGCCAGTGTGGCTTATCTTGAGGGTACCTGCTATTTTTACATGTTTGCTCCTCCTAATGCTCACTAGTGATTAACACCATGAAGCAACCTTTTATAAGCCAGCTAATATAACCCAGAGACTAATTAACAGTAAAACCATTCACAGGCTAAATAGTTGAAATATGCACTGTTAAACTTAGAAACAGTAAAGAGGAGGTAATTTTTAAGTTAATGCAACAGCTGATTATCTTCATTATATGATAAATACCTATTAAACACTGCACCTTGTTAAACATTTGTACTAGAAGTGGACCTATAATAAAGCTATAAAAAGAGATGACAGGTGTAAAATTGGAATGGAGTAAAATCCTTCATTATTTATAGATGACTGTCTACATAGATTCCAAAGAATCCATACACAAAATAGAATTAGAAAGCTTAGGGGCGCCTGGGTGGCGCAGTCGGTTAAGCGTCCGACTTCAGCCAGGTCACGATCTCGCGGTCCGTGAGTTCGAGCCCCGCGTCAGGCTCTGGGCTGATGGCTCGGAGCCTGGAGCCTGTTTCCGATTCTGTGTCTCCCTCTCTCTCTGCCCCTCCCCCGTTCATGCTCTGTCTCTCTCTGTACCAAAAATAAATAAAAACGTTGAAAAAAAAAATTTAAAAAAAAAAAAAAAAAAAAAAGAAAGCTTGACAAGATACTGTTATAAAAAATCAAAATACAAAAGGAACTATTTCTAAATGCCAGCAAACAAAAATAAAATTAAAAATACCATATACATTTGCCACAAAACAAAGATCTAGGAATAAATCTAATCACAAATGTACCATATATTTATGGAGCAATTATAAAACTATACTGAAAGACATTACAGAAAAGCTAAATAAATGGAGAAATATACCATGTTCATGAATAGGGAAATATAGATAGAATTATTGTAACATCAGTTCTTTCCATATTATTAATTCGAAGAAGTGCTAATAAAAATTCAACAGGATTCTTTGTTAGAACTCTTACCATTTTAAGTTTTATACGGAAAAAGTAAAGTCCAAGAACAGCCAAGAACTTCCCAGTCCTACTGGATCATACTCATCAACATATAAACAGACCACGGTATCTCCCAAAGAAAAAAAAAGGTAGGAGATAACAAATACAACAAATGGAAGTTGTTTTGTTTTTTTTTAAAGCTACCATAATTAAGGCAGTATGACCTACTAAGGCACAGAATTAGACAAGTGGACCAATAGAGTAGAATGAATAGCCAAGAAACAGACCCACCCTTGTATGGAAACAATATATTACAGGGCTGGGACTGCAATCACTGGGGAGAGAATAGACTACTTAATAATTGGTTATCCATAGGGAAAATAAGGAAATTGGATTCCTATCATACATCATATATAAAAAGTCTTGACAGGTTATAAGCTTAATGTTTAAACAAAACTTTAAAACTGCAATCAGGAATGAAAAATAAGGGGCGCCTGGGTGTCTCAGTCAGGTAAGCGTCCAACTTCGGCTCAGGTCATGATCTCGCAGTTCCTTAGTTTGAGCCCCCCATAGGGCTCTGTGCTAAAAAAACAGCTCAGAGCCTAAAGCTGCTTAAGATTCTGTGTCTCTCTCCCTCTCTCTCTGCCCCTCCTCCACTCTCACAGTGGGAAGGGCAGAAGTATAGGAATCTAAGTTTCAAGAAGACCAAGAGGAGCCAAACCACAAGAAGCAAGGACAACCCAGGGCTGATACCAGGGAGCTGAGCAACAGGAACCCATTATAAGCAGTGGACTTGTCATATGACATATCATACTTTGTGACAATAATAATGGCAGAGATATGGAAGATCTATTGGAGAGCGGTGAGACCAGGAGTAGCGAGGCCATTTTAGCTTCTGCCGCATCTCAGAAGAGATAACAGTCACCTGGAAAGGAGAGGGGAGGTTGAAATGACAGTAAACAGACTGGTTAGATTAGGATTTAGGTGAGGTCATCAGAGGAAAGAGGTGACTGTGGCGGTGGTGAAGGAAAGGAAGGAGGAGTCCCAGAAGAAAAGCCCAGCAAAACACATGCGTCAGGAATTTAGTTTTGGACATGTTATCCTTAGTATCAGACATGCTAATCTTCTCTGTATCACTCCAATTTTAGTATATGTGCTGCCGAAGTGAGCACTGGTTTCAAACATCTTGAATCTCCTGGTGCCTAATGGGCATTCAGGCTCGTGAGGAGACCTAGGACATGAAGGAGGAGCTGAGGCACTTTTCTAGACCAAATTAACAGCAAATGACACCCTTTGGCTACTGGCTTCTGTAAGGACCCCAATAGCTCAAGTCTTTGGTTGCCCAGTGTACTAAAAGAAAGTAGGTTCTTTACAGGTGGGAACCTTTCCTTGTTATATTGTGTTTGGCAGATTGAAAATCTATCTAACCTATTTAACAGTCAAGGCTAACCATTCTGAGTCTACATGGAATGGGGTGAAGAAGGTGGGAAGAGAAGGTGTAGAAGTAAGTAGAAAATGCCACTCGAACTCTGTCTCAGCTGGACTAGGAGGAAGCCCCAAGCAGCAATGGAAAAGGCAGAAGCCTAGGAACATGAGCCTCAAAGAGCCACAGAAGATGAAGAGAAGCCACACTACCATGGGGAAAAGGACCGATGACCAGGGAGCCAGGATCCATCACTGCAGAGGCCCCTCTCTGAAGCTGGGGCAGGGCAAGTAAAGGGGCGGGGGGGGGGGGGGGG